>NW_017731430.1:3936720-3944220 GCF_001890085.2 Hipposideros armiger
AAAAAAAAAAAGAAATGGGGGAGGCACGGAGGAGGAGCAGAGGCAGGTTTCAAAGGGAGAATGATGACTTGTAGAGTTTGAAGAAAGGGTGGAGATAAATTTGGGTTAGACACATGGAGTGGGTTTAGGGAGAAAGTTATTGTGAGGAATCTTGATCTATGAGTAATCTGCATGGATCAAGGAGATAAAACTAAGGCATGAGAGAAAATGAAATGATATAGGGGAGATTTGATATTGAAAGACAGAACACAAGTGAAATATCTATGTTTCTGTGTTAGGATAAAGAAAAAGAGATGGAAGAAAAAAGAAAAAAGAAGCAGCAGCTTGAAATAACGTAGAAAGCTTTTCACTGAAGTCAAAAGAAAAAGGTTTCGAGAGAGAAGATAGTTCCCTGTCAAATATTGCAGGGACAGCCAGCGAGTTGAATAACATGAATGATCTCTCCAAAAATCTATACTTTTGTACATGGCGAATGCATCTGTTTTTGTATTTGTGACATCATGTCATATACCTTGAATAATTTTCTCCCACTTTAGAATTTGAGAAGTTTTTCATTGAGTCAGTTTTACTTAACTGTTGGAGTCAAACAGTCTCTTGATTCCATTCACTTTACAAATTGCCATGTATATCAGTGGCTACTGAATGCAAATGGACAGAGCAAAGACCTTGAAAATTAGTATTTAAATGAATACCAAGAGAGTGTAATATTTTACATAGGTTACATTTTCTCCTGTCATCTCAGTAGGTATTCTATGACTACTTTTTTTTCAAACTGCTTCTTGACAGTATTCTCATTTGTAGTTTCAAAACTGGGGTCAGAAAACTTTGGGATAGGGTTCCGGCCTCCTGGTACTGTTTCAGCTCCATGAGCTGATGCCTGCGTCCCCAGAATTGAGGCTAGAGAGGCAAAATAAAGACTATTACTTTTTAATCACCATTCTACCAGGCAAATGGAAATTTCTAGCTTTTCACAACTCTTTTTAAGCTTCCTTGGTCCTACGTTGACATGTAGGTTCTATTCAAAACATCACTGCTGTAAAAATACATTTTGCGTAAATAATAATCTGTATCTAGATATCCACAGGTATCTCAAATTCAAATTGTCTAAAATATAGCACATCCTTCTTTTGCTCCGGCCTGTCCTTTATATTGTGTTTCCCATATCTGTCAATAGCAGCTTCCTGTATTCACTTGCCCAAGCTGGAAACCAGAGAGCTATTTTTCATCTTCTTTCTACTCTCCTCTACTATATTGCATCAATCCGTCAAGTTCTAGCAAATATTTTGTCCTGATTAACTCTTCAGTCTGTCAGGTACTTCTCCTCTCTTGCCTGCCACTATTTATAGCTCACTATTATTCTTTCTAATCATATTTATTGAGCATATTACCATGTGTTGCGTATTACCCTTCAGGTACTGGATGTAAGACAGTGAGCGAGAATCAGTTCATGCCTTCATGAAACTGGCAGTCTGGTGGAGAAGACAGACACCTGCCCATCAGTGATATTAACATTTAATTATCGATGGGATAAATGTTCCAAAGGAAAAACTACAGAGTACAACAGGAGAAGAACGAACCAAGGGCAGGTTTCTTGAGAAAAAGAAAAGGCTCGTAAGCTGAAGACGAGGAACAGGTATAAGACAAAGCGAAGAAGGAAAGCATTCAAGGCTGAGGGGATTCTGCAAGCTTTACACTTGGAATGAACCTCACACTTGAAAGATCCAAAATCAAGATAGTTGAGATACAGTGAGCAGGTGAGAAAGGTGAATGGATCGAACCTCAAGCTGAGTTGAAGCCATATCATGCAGTGCCCTTAGGTATGAGGATTATGTACTTTGCGTTCAAAACTGAAATACTATTTATTTATTTACTTATTTATTGGTTTTTATTGGGAAATTGGGGAAGGGAACAGTGTTGGGGAAGGGGAACATAGTGTTTTTCCCAGGACCCATCAGCTCCAATTCAAGTTGTTGTCCTTCAATCTTAGTTGTGGAGGGCGCAAGCTCAGCTCCAAGTTCAGTCGCCATGTTCAATCTTAGTTGCGGGGGTGCACAGCCCACCATCCCATGCGGGAGTTAAACCGGCACCCTTGTTGTTAAGAGAGCACGCGCTCTCACCAGCTGACCATCCAGCAGACCCTGAAATACGTTTTAGAGTGAAGGGGCAATGGGTGTTAAACTGGGCGTATCGTGGGAAAACCAGGGCATGTGGTCACTCCATCTAGAACCATGTCAGTGATTTTAGGTGTTATCCTAGGAGAAGAGGAAAACCACGGAAGGGCAGTAAGTAGGGCTGGGCATTTATCAGATTCGCTTCTCAAGTAGCATTTTCCTCTACCACCTCTGCCCTCTCTGCCTACTTTTTCTTGTTTCATAGTATCTCACAGCCCTTATCATTATGTGAATGTATGTATTTATCTGTTTGAGCATTTTATGTATTCTTTACTTCTTGAATTTAGGCGTTGTGAGGGCAGGGACTGTTTTATTCACTGCTGCAAGTCCACACTGAAAATGGTACACAACATGCATCAGATGTTTTACAAATTGTTAAATCAAGGGCGGCTGGATGGCTCAGTTGGTGAGAGAGCACGTGCTCTTAACAACAAGGTTGCCGGTTGGACTCCCGCATGGGATGGTGGGTTGTGCCCCCCACAACTAGATTGAAGGACAACTTGACTTGGAGCTGATGGGTCCTGTAAAAAGCACATTATTCCCCCAACCAAGTTTGAAAAAAAAAAAAGTAAAAAAATTTTTAAAAAATGGTAAATCAATCAGACAGCTTTATCCAGACACTGTGATTATTGTGCAAATGGATTAGAAAGAGTAAGATGGATGGCAAGAGACGGTGGTAACATGTAATAAAGAAGTCTATAGATGGAGAAATAAAGTTAGAAGGTATATTTAGGACACAGCAATCATGTAGATGGAGGTGGTAAGGAAGAGGAGGCATCAAAGGTGACTTTCGGGTTTCTGGGATGAGCTACTGGATGAAATGCTTGGAAAAGGAATATGGTGTAATGGTGAAGAGTGCAGGGGTTCAGCCTGACTGCCTCTCTCACTGACACTGACCTTGGGGCACAGGGCTGACTTTCTGCCTTCACCTGTAGAGTGGAGGACCTGATTCGGACGTACTCTACAGGCTGCATTGTGGGGATTTAATGGAAGAATGTATGTAAAGCGTTCAGAATAGTGCCTCCTACATCAAAAAAAGTCCTCAGTGGAAGTAAGTTAGTTACTGTGGGAAAGCGTAGAGGACAAATTAAAAGGGAGGAGAATCAGTTTAGTTTTGTGACTGTTGAGTTTGGGTTGCCGTGAGACATCCAAGCAGATATGCCAAGACGGCATTTGTAATAATGAGTTTAGATCTCAGAAGAGGCCTGGGGTAGAGATAGAAATCTGGGAATCATACGAGTGTGAGTCCTTGAATTCATTAAGAGTGTTTAGCACCAGACTCCAGGGGACACAAACACGTCATGGTGGGGAAGGGAGGCCGAGATGGAGGCTCAAGGGGTGGGACAGTGCTAAGCTGTGCCCGTGCTTCTCCTTTGAGCTCAAGGAAGGCCAGGGCCGCTCGCGCGACTGCTCCCCCATGCGGGCAGCATGCCGTGGCCATTTGAACCCTGAAGGCTCATCTCATCCCCCTTCCACTTCACGTCTTTCAGTGACGCCCCAAATCATTCCCTTCCAAGTGGAACCTGCTCGGTCTACCATTCAAGGCACTTCACATCCTTACTCAGTGTACCTCTCTGGCCTTCTCCGCAAGCGCATCAGACATGCCACACTTTCTCTTTCTGTAGGCGTCATACGTGCTGTTCCGTCTGCCTTCCCTGCCGTGTACTTCCCATTCCCAGCTGGGTGGCCCTCGCAGAGCCAGCTCTAAGATGACTTCTCTAAGGAAGTAGGACCCAGACAGCCCTTTTCTCTACCCCTATGGAAATCTCCTTGTCTCCCAGGGGAAAGCTGACACACTAGGTTGTATTTGTCCATCGTGTTTTTGACCTGCTCCCTTAGGCCACGGTCCTGGAGGGAACATGTGTTTTGTTGGCTCTCAGGTACCCTGTCCAGTACTTGCCACAGTATACACGCCAAAGGTCTCCGGAATTAAAATATGGTTAAAAAGCGGATCCCGCTGACTTCTCAAACTCCACCTACCCATTTCCCATTCACTCAGACAATCCAGAAAAAGTGAATGGAGGCTAGATCCAGGTGGAGAAACAGTATATTCAGAATTACAGTCAGATATAGTCACAAGTTCAGATAAGCTAGGGATGAGCAGAATTGGTTCATGGAGTTCTTGAGTGGTTTAAAATGTCACAGAATTATTATAGAAATCAGTGCATAATGTATTTTTTGTATAGTCATCATTAGCAAGTTGGGTCAGTTCTAAGTTTAAGATGGAAAAGCGGATGTACCTCTGTACATATGATTCAGTTCTCAAGTGCTTGCTTTATTCTAGCACTTTGACAAGTGGTCTGGAAGTGAAAAAAACCTAGTCATCATACACTTGGTATCTTTTGGGGTGACACGAAAGACACCTAAGCCAAGGGTGGGAGAATGGAGCCTTCAAATCTTGTCATTGTTTGATCCTGGAACATGAGTTTTACTTTAATATTTGGCTGGGAAATTGTCTGCGGATATCACTTCACTACTCTTTAGAAAGCTTGGCTTTTCTTAAGTGAACTGAGTTGCTATGCTTGACTATCTCATTTATTTCATCTATACTTTAAAATTTGTATGTATATATATATGTATATGTGTGTGTGTGTGTATATATATATATATATATATATATATATATGTATATATTTTTTTTACTGTGGATTGGAAATGGCATTTAGAACTTTTATTGAGGACTAGAGGAAAATTATACCCCTCCTTTCCAGATGCTTATTTCAAGTTCAATAAGTGGAAGGGTATAATGGCAAAACATGATGGTTTTATCTGTGAGACATGACAGCATCCGCTATTCAGGCAAACCAGGAATTTTCCTATCCCATCAAAAGTGACCCATTTTTGGACCAGAATGAATGAAAGCATGAGAGTCAAGCCCAAATTCCGGGCTCAGAAGTTTCTCATCTGAGAATCATCAGATAATGGTGAGTCATTATCATCATAATGACGAGTGCCCGTGATGACATTCAGGGCCCTCTGTCTCAAATGGCACGTTATTTGGTGGTGACACGTTTGTTATTGTTAATCACTGCAGATGACTATGAGATTGCTAGAGAAAAACGTTTTTGAAGTGGTATCATATGTTCATCGGGAAGAAATGGGTGATTCTGGTAATTCGATTTGCCTGGGTTTGTAAATCTTTTCCCGCCCATTTCATTCATCTATTAAAAATAGATGTTATTAAGTTCAAAGACTCATTCTAGCCACACTGGTACACAGAACTAGATCTGTCATGATTCATATTTACTCTATTTTATGTTTCCTGATTTGGGAGACAATTATTCCACTTCGTTTTTGTTTCTGCATCTTAAATACACTTTTTTGCTTTTGCTATTTTTCCATGAAATAGAAGAAAGAGAAATTATGTATAACCTAAGGAATGCATACAAAATGTGTACACAGTTAAGGGAGATATACTTCAAAGCAAATTATTTCAAAATAGTACATTCTCCCATAAAACTAAAAATTTAAATTCCTGACTTTTAAAGGAGAAATATGATTTTCCTGACTTTTACATCCATAATTAGGCATATATAACACATATTCAGGTTTGTGTAATATTTTAGAAGTTTGAATACTTTTTACAAGACAGTTCTAACGGATTTGTAGCGGTCTGTGTCCTTGGTTCCAATAGCCATGGATTTATATTAGAGGTCTACGAAGCATACTAAGAAATTACCCAAGACTTTTGGTATTTTTTTACATCTACAAATTATCATCAGTGATAGTGGCAGCTGATTTTACCTAGAAACAATAAAAATATTTGCCTGATCGAAAAGATATTAGATAAAACTGATGTTTCCAGCTAGAAGTAGGTGTTACTGGGTAAAGTAAATTATTTAAAAATTGATTAGCACTGCCTAAAAGGCAGTCACAGGCTGTGAGAATGTGTGTTGAATAGATAATGATGTGAAAAATGTGAGGATATTTATATTTAAATGCAAAAAGCCATGCAAGAATCCAGCTGTTTGATGCCTTTGGAGATGAATTAATACTGTTATTAATACGATTTCCCGACCCACTAATGAGAAAAATGAGAAATGTTTTTTAAGGTTTGTGTAAATGCTTTGTACCTAAAATTGATGGAAGTAATTGGTAAACTGCTTAATAAGTCCCCCTTGGAAGTGAATGGGAACTGCAGGGTAGAAAATGTAGGCTGGGTAAGTAATCGTACAAGTCAGCGGAGTTCCCTTTACAGAAAGAAACAAAGATAGCAGTAATTAATGACCCTGACTCTGTGCCAAAAAAGCTTTCTTCTGACAACTCCAACTTAATTAAAACTTAAGACATTTCAATGGCCTCCGAAAGCCCCCGATGGGGTGAACTCTTGCAGACTCGTGAGAAAATTTTGTAAATTAAAGGAAAAGATGTGTGTTACCACTAGTGCCATGACTCTAATCCCTGACAGTCAAAGAATCTATTTAGCCCAAGTCCTTTCTTTTAACCGGCTCACACCTGCAGGTTTCCTGGCACTTCCTCTGCACCCGAGAAGGCAGTTTTTGTGTGTTACGGAAGACCAGATAATAGGAGCCATGCTGTTCCTTTTGTTTTTGTGCATTGTTCATTAGCCTGGGAGTGTTGCAGGCACACTTGATATGCTTGGTTTGCTCCGGAGTAGAGAGCATCGCCTGAAAGCCTTAGGTGGCCCAGCATAGGGTGAAGATGGGTTGGCGGAAAAAGTAAGGTTTCTTTTTTTTTTTTTTAATGTGAAAGTGGCTCAAATTAAAACTCACAGTTGATGGGGCAGCTTGAATGGCTGTGGCCTGCTGTTCTTCACACAGCAGAGTGACAAGAAACGAGGTTCTGTGCTAGCCAGTGCAGATCTGAGACCCAAGGAAATGCGTTGTGAAATAGCGCTTGCTTCTTTTATTGGTGCCATTTTTAATTCACTTGACTCAACCAGTGTAGGATTCCCTGTAGGTCTGGGAAGGAGAGGCATACTGGGCTGTGAAGAAAATTGCGGGCGATTTATTTATTAATAAGGACATGGAAGACCTAAATCTTGGAAATGACCTTGGTTGAATACCAATTGGGGTGAATGGTGACTCAATTTACATGAGAAAAAAAAAGGAGGGGAGTTTAAGTTCCCCACCCTCCCTTCTGGGAAGTGTTTTGGTGTCTTACAATAGCAAATGCCATCTCCACCCCCCCACAGTGCAGACACACACACACACACACACACACACACACACACACACACACACACACACACACACACACACACTCTCTCTCTCTCACTCACACATTCACACTCACACTTCCTGTGGCCTCAGGCGAATCTAGTGGCCAGGACAGGAGAGGGTCAATTCCTCGATTGCCTCTTGTGTTT
>NW_017731430.1:3949220-3997888 GCF_001890085.2 Hipposideros armiger
CCACAGTCAACTGGGTGGAGAAATTGATACTAAGAATGAATCAAGAAGAAAAACACAAGTCCAATGGTTAGGCTTTTGCTTTTCACTTGATTGTGTTGGCATTGTGTGTACATAATTTGGGTGAAAGATTTTTTTGACCTATTAATTTTTTAGCACTATGCAGGATATGCCTTAAACATAAGCATTCCCCTTGGCATCAACTCCAAGCTAACTTCCAGTGGTATTTAAATGTGTGACTATAAAATATTTCTACTGGCATTTTCTTAACCAGTTAGCAGCTGTTACAACAGCCTCCAAACATCTATTAAGTAAAGAGAGATTTGTTTGGTAACATATATTAATAGGAAAGTGATCACAAGGCCAGGAGTAAAAGGTTTAGGTAGATCCAAGTACCTTGGTTCCTAATTGGGAAATTGTATAAACAGACAGATTTTCAATAAGCATGTTTGCCGTCAGTTGAATTCCATAAAGTATATTGAGTGTAGCTTAACATGTTTAATTTCAGACATCACCAACAGTAATCAGATAGGGATTTCAGAAAACAATTTATCCCATTTCAATGGAATTTCCATTTTATTAGCTGTAATTTCAAATATGTAAATGGTAGCCAAAGCTGGATACGATGCTCCGGTTAAGAATCTTGTGTGTGTGTGTGTGTGTGTGTGTGTGTGTGTGTGTGTGTGTGTGCGCGCGCGCGCATTGTTTCTTCTAGCATCTTCTTGCCAAATCTTCTGGAGCGCTTGTAATTTCCTCTGTACAGAGCCCAACAGGCTCATCAGCAGCAGAAGGTAAAAATAATAGATGTGAGGAATTTCTGGAGATTTATGAGGTTTAGTTTTTTGGGTTTTTTTTTTTTTTGAAATGTACACTCTGTCTGGCTATGCTAGGACACAGCCACATGTGGACTCTATGAATTGAAAATGTTATAAATGGGGCATCACTTACCCCTTGTTAAGAATAAGGTTTAGGAACAAAAGATGTTTTCTGGGAGAACATTTAAAGATTCCTGGCTTCTGAATGATAGCAGTGCAGTGGAGATGAAAAGACATAATGAGTACTTTAAACCATAAATTTCTAATCTTGGAATTTGGTATGGATTCATTTCCCCTTGGTTTAAATATATTAAATTTTTTATCTTTCTGTACCTTCTTAAACTTCTCTGCTTTCCGTGTATATTATTGGGGAAAAACTGGATATCTGTTCTAAGGATCCCAACAATATCAGACAACTTCTTATGAAGACTGTTGATATTGCTGACATTTGGCACGATGTACTGCCAAAAAGGAAATTAAAAAGTACAAGCCATTATCCTAAAGACCATCTGTTTATGAAAATAGTTAATTTTCCATCACTTTGTTGAGCACAAAAACGACCTCCGGTGAAGGACAGAATATGCCTCTCTCATAATCACGATGGTTTAATCGCTTGTTAAAATGATCCTTTAACTTTTTTTAGGGACTCACTCTATTGACATTTAATTAATCAGCTTGAACGCTATAAACATCTCAGGCACCAGAGTGCAAGTTTCTCTAGTGCCAAGCGTGTTCCTCTATCTTTTCTTTTATGTACGTTTTGCTAGAAAAGGCTAGAACTGCATTAGTAGAAGAGCAGAGAAGGGACTTTTATTCCTGCCTTTGTTTACCAGTGGGGTTGACTGATGGAAGGACTTATAATCATGGATGCAATCTTGTCATGGCCTCACAAAATGGCATCATTTTCAAGGACTTACATACATGATAGCTTGGATCTTACGGAGATAATTCTTCCTAAGAAGATCACTTTAACCTGAATCACACTTTCCACAGAAGGCCGGAAAGGGAGAAAGGTAGCCTCTTATCAAAGGCGTGTTTTAATAAAAGCTTGTCTGACTTTGGGGATGAACAAACGGCACTTGAATTGTTGTTGCATGATGCTTTTAAAATCCAAAAAACTTTGCTTGGCTGCTTGGTGATGTTGTGTCTTCCAAACGATGGTACTTCCAACCATAGCTTAACTGCTAAAATTGAAATGCCAACCATTTGAATATAAGCTTTAGAAGAATAGCAGGGCCTAGTGTTTTGTTTTAAATATTTATTTCTTTATATCTCTCCCCATTTGGTGACACTGGGAGGCTAGACTAAGACTGAAAAAATTGAATGTTTTACTTTGCTGCGTTTTTGTGTAATGTATATAAAATATTGTGCGTCTTAAAAGCATTACAGTATCGTTGAGAATAATAGTAAAAGTAACATACTTCAAATAAGAGTGTAAAATAGCCATCATTGGAAAACAACGTTTAATTATTAATGAAACCAAGATATGGCCTTGAAGTGAAGATAGGCTTTTGTTTAGTTTTGTGATATTTGAAAGCAAAGTAAATGATGACTTTTTGCCTCTAACGCAATTCACATGGGACTTCTAATTCTTAACATGATTTACAAGTAAATATGTTAAAAACTTTAAACAAATTAAGCAATTTGGTATTTCCCATTCTTGTAAGCTTTATGTGTGTTTCTCATCTGTGGTTCTTGTGCAGGCAGGATTACTGCCTAGCAATTTCCTCTCTTCTGTAAAAATAATGTGTAGAAGTTTAGCTAATACAATGGTGTTAATCCAGCTTTTTAAAATAATCAGTCTCCTATGCATATAGTATTTATGTTATTGTCAGTGCAGGAGTTTCTTTTCCTAGAACCATTCTCTATCCACCAAATTTCTTTTTTGACAAATGAGATTGGATTACCAAGTCACAGCTGTGTATGTCAGTTGATGTATTGCTGTAGGATTGATAATTCATAAAAGCCCAGTACTGTTGGTGGGGGTGGGGGAGAGGGGTTAAATTTTTTTTGACATGAGAAAATAAGGCTGCCTGCTAGATATATATATATATATTTTCATTTCTGTTATCTAAGTTTTACCAGGTTTAGACTAGTTATTGACTCAGTCAATGTAAAAATAAATGTTGAGATGCTGTCAATATTAATGTAGATGTCAGACCAACACTGGTCTCTAATGTATGTAAGAGCAAGTATTTTTTACCTTGATACAGAAAGGCAGCCATGTGTGAGATTTAATATACATCCTAATCTGTCTTGTCATTGCTCTCGCCATGGGTGACGTGTGAATGTGTGACCGCCATTTTCTTTTTCTCCTCACACAATGGAATAGAGACCCATGAATGACAGTCAAGCTGCACTCTGTAATTATTTAGGGGACAGTTAGAAACACTGCAGGGTTACCTTTAGACTTAAAATCTTTGACTTATTTAAACATCCAAGCAAACGTGTAATTAACAAAAACAAGCATCCTTTGAAGGTCCATTCGTAAGCATATTAAGAATTTTTCTTCCAAAAATAAAAAAACACTTAAAATATTTTTATTATGTTTAAATGCAAAAAAAAAAAAATGCTGAACTGGCTTGAGTTCCTACTTTTCCCTAAGATTATTGACATCTTAGCAGAATGTACAATACATTTTCTGATTAGGTTATCTTATATTCTTTTATTCGATCAATGTTGATGGCATTAAAATGACAAAGTTCAACAAAATAAAATAGGAACTATGTAACCTACAGTTAATATCAATTAGATCTCTTCATTTCTAATAAATGCAAATATTTAATTTGAGTACTACTACTTTTTATTCTAGGAAATATTTTATGAAGTTTTAGTACCCTACAAAGGGAGTCCAAACAATTTTTAATCATCAGGACCAAAAAGATAATTTTATTTACATAAATTTATAAGGTAAAGTTCTAGCTCTCCAGAGTAATTTTCTATAATGAAGACAATTGTAATGTTTATGAGATTATATCATAATGAGTCAAATGAATTTTATTTAATGGGGCAGCAACATAGTTGAAAATCTATGTATTAATGGAAATGGTTTTATGGTAGTCTAGATATTTTGAACATGTTCTTTAAACACCGTCTATAGAAGCGAAAGCAGTGCTGTGTATCATCATTCTATATTGGAAATTAAAAGCAGGGGTAAATTTTTAGGTAAAATTTTGGCTGCAGATCTTTGCTAGCAAATATTACCTTAGAAATAATCCCATTGGGAAAGGAAAAAAAAATCCCCCTATTTTTAGAATAAATGTTATAAATTTGCCTTCCTACTTAAGTTTCCTACAAGTGGCTCTTCGTTTCTGAGAGTAGTAATATAAAGGCTAAATTGTTACCTTATGTTTTCATTGGGTACGTCTGTGACCACTGACAGTTATAATTTACAAAAATTACAATGATTATGGACATTAACATACTTGATGGCGTCTATTATTTTTATTTGAAATACAAAGACTTTCAGTGGATACTGGACTTTAAGACCTTGTCTATAGATGCCAAGCGAGGAGGAGAATTGAAGCAATTGTTCAGGGTTTAGACGAAGGTGGCATGTTTTTCTCAATGATGTGGATAATTCAGATGTGGATAGCTGTTTAGCCTGCATGTTCACTAGTTTCTTTGTATTTGTCCTTTGCTTCTAAACTGGCTATCTCTATGGCCAGTACATGCATTCAGATTTTGACTTTGAATCTGGATTGGTTCACCGAGAATAATAACAAAAGCAAATATTTGTTTTGCCCTTGATTTCCCCAATTCATTGAATTCTCTAACGACACTATGTTGCAGGTACTGTTATTATTACTATTGTATAAACAAGGAAACAGGCTTAGAACAGTAGTCGAGTTTAATGACAAGTTTGCACAGCTCCATTTTCCCAGTAATGCAGCTGGGATGTGAAGAGCAGCCTGACTCCAGAATGCATGCTCTGCGCTCTTCTTTAGGAAATAATACTCCGGAGGGAAAGAACAGACATTTGAGACAGAACTTAAAAAAAAAAAAAGAAAAAAAAAAGAAAGCATTTCCATGATAATCCCCTTCTAGTTTCAACCAATGACAAAATTCTGTTTGTCGTTTTCTTCCCCTTCCTCCACTCGCTAGCATTCTCATGGGGGAAAACTACCAACCACATACAGGAGTTTCCTATGGATACCTGATTCGTGAAGTCACGTATTGTGACTGTGAATTATACTTTTTGAGCATTTTGGATAAAGAGAGAATGTGAGCTTATAACATGGAATTCAATGGAATTTTTGTTTTTGAGGATGTCAGGTTTTTATTTTTTATTTTTAAAGATTTTTATTGGGGAATTGGGGGATGGGAACAGTGCTCGGGAATTGGGGGAAGGGGAACAGACAAGTTGCTGTCCTTTTGTTCTTCAGTCTAGTTGTGGAGGACGTTGCTTCACTGGCCCAAGTTGGCACCATCATTGCGCTTTTCCTGGGCGAGGCAGATCAGTTGCCGGCTTCTGGACGGCTGCTCACGCTGGCTGCTGGCCACTCACGCTGGCTGCTGGCTACACACGGTAGCCCATGGCAACCCACTGCAGCAGAGGCTGCAGCCTACGCCGACGCCCGCGACTCACGGCAGCCCAGCTCCAGGTAGAGCTGTTGTTCAGCATCTTAGCTGTAGAGGGCAGTGTTACTGGCCCTCGTATGTGGGATCCGAACCGGGGCCCTTTGGCGTCCCAGGCCAGCTCTTAACCAATGCGCCACTCGGCCGGCCCAAGGATGTCAGTTTTGATAAGACAGACAACTCCAGTTCATTTGACATAGTAAATGGTAGATGCATCGACAGGTCGAATTTTGAAAGTGTGGATATTTTAATAGTGATGTCATAGAATCCATCATATATATAAGGGTTTGTTTTAATATCTCCTGATAACTAAACCCTAAAAAAAATAAGAGCTATAAAAAATAATATTCCATCATTCCCCAACTAAGTTTTATGCAACATGCAATAATCATATCATTGTTGCAAAAAGTGAAAAAGAAAAAAATAAACAACTTCTGAATAATTGAGTTCCCATAGGTGAAATTTGGAGCAGGGGTCCCTCATTGCAATTTGAAAGTCAGAAACCCTGTGGCAAGGGTATGCCCTTGTTCACAATGCTTTTGAGGGTGGGAGGCTCAGGGCTATTCATTTCCCATGATGAAGAAAAGCTCAAAGCATGAGATTTATTGACAGCAACCTGTCATAGCATGATTGCCGTCATTCTCTGGGAAGATCAAATGACTGACATATTTAGTTGCTATAGGTGGATAGTCAAAATCTGTTAACTCAGGGTTATACAATCTCTTTTCTTGTAAATAGCACCATCACTATGTATAAATATACACCATGTATAACCTATTTAACTGTTTTGAATCGTTTTTGGTTCAGCAAAACTTTCATCACCTCTGATTGGCATACTATCAGGTGAGAGGCACCCCAACAAAACAATAACAAAAAAATGTCTGTCTTCAAAGAGCTAACAGTTTAAAGCAGCGGTTCTCAACCTGTGGGTCGCGACCCCTTTGGGGGTCAAGCGACCCTTTCACAGGGGTCGCCTAAGACCATCGGAAAACAAAAAGATACTTACATTACGATTCATAACAGTAGCAAAATTACAGTTATAGAGTAGCAACGAAAATAATTTGATGGTTGGGGGTCACCACAACATGAGGCACTGTATTAAGGGGTCGCGGCATTAGGAGGTTGAGAACCGCTGGTTTAAGGGGAAGCTGTGATGCATGCGATCAAGTGTGATGAGAGCAAAAAATGGGCCAATGAGAGGTAGCTAATACATAAATCTGAAACAAAATAGAAGACACAGGATGGGTGAGCCTTGAAATATGGGCAGGATTTCAACAGGAGACGAAGATAGTGGATGGGTAATGATACTGCAGATGAATTAGGACATGGTGACCCAAAGCGCCAAGTGTGAAAACCACAGGGTGTGGTGAAGAGAGAGAGGGGTCGGTAGCACAGTTTGGCTGAGATGAAGGGTAAATGACTGGGAAACAAGACTCGAAAATAGGACTGAAAGCACGAGCCAGGCCTAGAGAGAGAGAATGAGTGATTACTAATCCTGACGAGGAGGGTATTTATGATAGCCGACTTGACTAAACAACCTAGATGCCAGTAACTATTTTGAGTACTTGGCACGCGTAAGCTCAGTTATTCCTCACGGGAATGGTAAGCTATTGGTACCAGTATAATCCTTATTTTACAAAGGAGGACGTTAAGGGTACCTCCAGGCTAAATGAGTTGCCCAGGTTTACACCAGTTATAATTCTCACGGAGGTCTAAGCAGCTTGGAGTCTTTTATTAAGGGGAGACATGAGGTTAGACAGTAACGTGGTCTTCCCTGCGTAGGAAACCTTCTCTCTCCCTTGCGCCCTTCCTGAAATGAGCTGCACGGGCGCACTCTTCTCACAGTGTTCACTTGTGTTGCCCGTATTTCTAGAAGCTTCTTTCCTTAACAGTCCTTTGTATCTCTTTTATAGGCCAGCATTCGCTCCCCCTTTCCTCATAACTGCAACCTGTACCGATATATATCCCTCATCAGGGGTCTTCTCTGGTAGCTGCTGCATCATACAACTCGGCACTCAATTATGTATTGAATTGTGTTCTTGATTTTTAATTTATCTGTTTTAGCCTTGCCTCTTGCTTCTCAGTCTGGGCCTCACTATCTTTAAAGGTGTCTCCTGCTTCTAATATATCTTCCATGGTGTCCAATTTATAGTAGGGATTTCTGGTGGATTAAACACTAATGGTTTCTGGGCTAGTCCCGATCTGGTAGACGTTGGACACTGAAATGCCACTTTGGGATACATGGACACGTATGACAGCTGACTAGTCGAAAACTGAATTTCTCCTAAATTAATGCCGCTCAGAGTCACTTCTCAGGAGATCTGTCTATCAAATTAAGTACTGTCATTTTGTTATCAAGAGCCAAGTTTTTGGTTCTGGGGTTTGGACCGTGCTAAGGAAATTGTTTAACCTGACCCGTTATTATGATGCTGCTTATTTTTTGATTGAATGGATCAGATTAATTATTTTAGCGTGCTGTCAACATGGCTTTCAGGATTAAAATGGACACTCCCAATAAAATAATGTATGAAAACACTTACTTCACACCAGTGTGTTATTTTGTAGTCTGGGAAACTTCAGATCAGAGTATTTACTTGTCATTCTGTGGGTAAACAAAGAGATCAGCTGGCTCAATGGGAAACGACTTGCATTATTGCCTAGCTGTTGGCTCACATTGGACTAAACTGACAAACGACTGTAAACGTCCTCAAAAGAGCAATCGAATGTTTTGGCCAAAATCCACCCCTGGATGAGTAGGAATTAATATCAAAGAGTACACCAACAGACTGTTTTGACTATCTACAAGATGGTAAACAAACATTTTGGCTAAATTCCGTCTTTTGATTATGACATAATAGAGTAATTTGAAAGAAACATTTGTATGAAGTGCTCTAATGGGGAATCGAGAGCCAAATTACCAAGGGTAATGAGTGCGCCTTAGACTGTATCTGTGTCTTGCAAAAGCAATATTTTGTCAGGAAATAAACATGTGCATCTCATGATAGGCAATTGTTTTTAGCTTCCTGCGTTAATAAAGATAACTAAATGACTGCAAAATCTCATTTTCACTTTGTGCTGTGAAGACAGTACATTTAGCATTTAACCAGTGTAAATTGATTTATACAGTCAAAGTAAGCATTTCAGGACCAACATAGATCCATGGGTCAGAATCATCGAGTTTTATTCATCTCCATTAATCAAATTAGTTCGATAATTACCAAATCTCCATTTCAGTTTGTGGATTTAGGATCTGAATTATCTTGATTTGTTTGTGTAGGGTTGTAAAAGTTTAATTTCTGCGCTATTAATGGAGCTGGAAATAGTGTTAAATTATTTTAGAAATAATAGGCTGTTCCATTAGTGTCTTTGTAGCCTGTTATATAAATATGTAAATATATGTGCATATGCATTTAGAAAGATAATTTTTCAAATTCTAATGCGCAACTGCATCTTCTGAGACATTACAGTTTACTATGTAAACAAGCATTTGGATCTCACTTAAAATGTATGCTATTTGCTTGATTTGTTTCAGATTTGATTTCATATGACATGCCAGCAACTTCTCAAAGATTCTCTTCCTCTTCACTCTGTAATTTATGTCAAAATATCTGAGTTGTTCAATTGATGCTCATGTATATTTGCATATTGAAAAGCCTGAAAAAGTTGTTCTATGTAGCTGGATGTGTTTTTATAAGTTATTTATATATAATTAAGTGGTTGAGAAAGTAAAATTTACAATAAAAGTTGTCTAAGACTTTTTATAATAATAGTAATTTATTGATTGTCAGGCATTTGTGATGTGCCTTAAATGTATTAACTCACTTAAATTCATCAATGACAAATTGCGGGGAAAATTATTACTATCTCTGATTTTCATCCTAGGAAACAGAGGCTCAGATGTTAAAAATCTGACAAAGTCACACAGTTGAGAAATAACGGAGCTAGGGTTTTTATCCAGAATGACTCCTGCATTCTTCCTTGTTATCTAGTGTGACAATTATAAATTGTTAAGAATGCTATCATTGACAGGTTAACAAACCAAAGTATTCAAATATTTTTCCAAGTAAAGTCTTCGTTAGAACCATAACATTTTTCTAAAATTTCCCATAGAAGGAAATATTAGCTTTAGGTAAAAGTTTGATACTAAAGTTTAAAACTAAAGCACTGACAATATTTAATTCTCTCAAAATGAATCAAGTGTGGTTTTCTGTAAAAGGAGTAAATCTCTGGTTCCAAGTTTGGGGAGCATGTTGAACAAACATCCATAGTTGTCTTTCTCTTGGCCACTTGGTTTTTTTTTTTTTTTTGGTAACATAAAGGACAGCCCCATTTTATATCCAGCAGCATAATTCCCAAGTCGGAATAGTTCAGTTGCAAAAGCTTGCTACCTTTTAGGTTCCCAGGGGTGAAGTTTACATTCCCATCCAGCGTCCAGCGTCCTGTGAGCACCAGAGGATGGATTACTGGGTCTGCTTGGTTGAGTAACAGCCACTCAACCAGAGAAGAATTTTTAAAGGGGCCAGGAGGCCTACGCCATAGATTTTTTTTTTAGGTTGAGTCTTTCATGCTAGAATTCTTAAAGCAAAAATTTTCAGACAGGTTCTTTTGCTTAATAACTAGATTCCAATTTACTAGAACAAAGACACTGATGGAAAACATGTTTGGTGCAACATAGCACAAAAGACAGCCTCACCTCTTTGAGCAAAAATAAGTTTTCCTTTTCCTTGCTATGCATTGAGATAGTTTTTGATCAGTTAGGGTGTTTGTCTGAATTTCAAGAGTTGTTGAGAATCTGACTTTAGAAATTCTCCCTTCAGTTTTTACGCCGATCACCTTGGGCTGCTGGTGCCAGCCGCTCGGGGTGTCTGTGACTCAGTCGCAGTTTATGCTGTGGCCGCAAACATCAGCGCTTTCAAAGCAAACCATGAGTTCGCCGTGCTTCAGACAATGTGGGAGAACAATCTCGTGCCATTCTTCCATTTTAAAGTGGAATGTTTTGGGTTCTAATATAGAAAACTGTTTAGATAAATGGGAACCTTCATATAGGGCTGAAGAACATTTATGAGTAATATGAACAGCATATCTTCCTAACAAATTTGAGGACGTGTTTTTATGTCCGCAGATATTTTGACTATATTTCAATTGGGACATTTCATTCTTTGTAGAAAGTACTAAAGTTATTTAAGGGAGGGCAGGGTGGCAAAGTAAGGGTGACAACTCGCTCCACGCTATGGGTAAATAGAAAATAGAATTTTAATCTGCCTTACTGTTAGCTGGGTGAAATCATCTAACATCTCCGAGCTTCTATGTCTTCACCTGTAAAAGGGTGGCAGTGGCGTAAATGATCTCTAACCTCTAAAATTCGATGATGAGCAATATTTTACTTGGATATTATAATACACAAGATCCAGTAAAGATTAAAATTGCCCATGATGCTATGAAAAATGTATCCTTTTACACAAAAGCCTGGCACCATTCACTACACAGCATATTATGCACAAAAAGGATTTTAATGTCTACCTTTTAACTATATATAGCCATTGAAACCTTGAAACCCACAGATAAAATTTTCAAATTTGAATTGTGTTTTTTTCAAGAGATTTTTGAACTTGGTTATGAAGATGGCGAACTTATATATTCATTTGCCCTGGAAAAAGTTTTTAGACTCCGCTAAATACTGCTCCTAAAACTAAATGCAGGACAGCCAGCGCTCTGGTTCAACCTCACCCATTCCATCACGAACAGTAATTCTGCGGCATAACAGCAACAAGAAACGCTGAGATAAAGACAGTGTCAATTCATGGCATGCAGGTGTGTCAGTGAGAGGAGGGTGGGGGAAAGAAAAAAGCAAGGAGTGAATTCATGCCAACAGGGCTTTACAGTTTTCGAAGTAATTAGTAAGCGGTGCAGGTGTCTATTAAAACTAACTGACAATAAATCTGGGCTTTCTCTTTTGAATATTGCTTTGGTTTTGCAAGTTCCGTACCTCGAGGGGCAAAAGAAAATGACTCCAAGGTCGATTACCACAGTGACTTATTCCCAGTAAGACATGTAACAGAGGGTCCTCTTTATTTGAATTTATTATTTGTGCGATTACTAATACAGCCACTAATAAAGATTATGGGTTAATCGCTCAGAAAGACCCCTGGAAAAGATGATAACATTTCTCGGGGCACAGAAGGCCCAGCGTAGAGAAATCCTTAAGCAACGCGTTCTTCGGGTGTGGGGTGTTATCTGTCTCGGGCGGGTCGGATACAGGCTGCTTGTTTACATTTTCAGGAGTACTGAACTGGTAACAAGGGGTCCAGGGCTGTTTTGTCGACTGGCTCTTAAGTGGACTAATTGCAGGTAAACTTCGCCACACAGGGACATTCCTGCTGGCTTCTCCATCTGCCCTTGTTTGACACCCCTGCCATTAACTGTCATTTTCCTTTAAATATATGGGGAACCTGAAAGGCCAGCTCTCCATCACATCATTTCAGATTAGGGGCAGTCCCTTTGAGTCGAGTACTGTTCAGGTGTCAGAAGGAAGCCCCTGACCTCTATCCACGAGCACATTGTCGTGGGGCCTTAATTAGCCCCGGCTCCAGCCATGGCTGAGGAGAGCACAAAGGAGAAAGCATCATTTTTGTACTGAGGAAGTTAGCATCTGACCTAATAACTGGCCCAGACTCACAGGACTAACCACACAATAACAATGGGCCCGAGTCCACTGCGTCAGCCTCAGGGGAAGCGTACAATGGAGAGGAATTACGGTTCCCTCTCAAGGACCATTTTAGAGTTTCCTCCGCCCTGTACGAGGGGCGAAGTAGTGTTTGCCTTTAAAAAAGAGAAAAAAAAGAAAAAGGTGGCAGGCGTATAGATTTTCTCAAATATATGAACGTAAAATGATTTTCAATCACCCAGTGTGTGGCTGTGTGCTGCGTGTGTAATTTGGTCATGTATCTAATAACTGTTCTAAAGAGAGTTTCTTACTGCCAGAACAGCCTGTCAAAGTGAAATGAAGTATTTGGATATTAAAAATCCCTACCTGATTTCAAACTGTAAACAGGGTGAAACTGTCACTGCAAATGGGCCTCTTTACAAAACAGACCCATTTGAAGAAACATATCCACGGTGTGCGTTTGGCCTTTCTTAATTACAACAGATGAACTTTGGGAGGCGTGGTGGACACTTGTAAAAATGATTTCCCCCTTTTCTAGAATCAGAAGCCCTAAAAAACACAGTTTAGTTTCGTATATTTGCCCCTTTTGGGGGACTCATTTAAGAGTCTCCGTGTAAAAAGACTATTAAAAAGAGATCAGCCTGTATTTTCATTTTGCTCCTTTTTCTTTTTTTTTTTCTTTTTCTTTCTTTCCTTTCCTTTCATTTCTCTTTCTTTCTTTCTTTTTTTTTTTTTAAACAACAACAACAATAATCTTGGTAGTAATATTAAGATCATCCCTTTGGAAGAATCAACAGCACATTCAAAGTAAAAACAAGAACTAGGGGAAAATCGAGGTGATACTTATAAGTATATAAGACCATTTTGATTAGGAAAGCTGTTTGAAAGTCAGTGCTGAAGTAATTAATGCACTCCACTTAAAACTGATCCTCTTGAGTAGGAAACCCTGACCTGATACCCACTGGAGCCTTTTTTTCTGAGTCATAAACACAGCCAGCATTTTAAGCATTTTATGCTTTTATTTTAACAGAGCTCTTTTCTCTATTATAATGATGTCTCTGTTACGTCTATTAAAAACACAACATTTCAAAGGTTTATGGCACAGCTATAAATATTTACACGGAACCAAAGTTGGCATAGAAAGGCCCCAATTTAAGCATTTCTTTTATTAATATGAATAACGTTGGAGTTGGAAATCCTTTTGCACCCCTGTCGCTGGAAGGTTAGAACGTCCTGCAATGATCAAAGATAAATATATGAATTTTCAGATTTTCAGCTGAAAAGACACAAAGAGTTTGTTGTTGCTGCTGCGTAGGCAGTTTTTGGGTCAGATTCTGTTCTCAGAAGAGGTTCCCATACCTTTTACATAAAAGAAGAGGCTTTCACAGAGAATCCAAGAAAATGTGCTTTGGAAAGTTCTCCTCCATACATGGCCAGATCTTTCTTGCTTCACTATCTTCTGTTGATAAATCACAAAGTTTGGCTCTTAGGACACATGAACACAGATGAGATCAATACAATAAACTCCTCTGTGTACTCCAAACTGGAAACTATTTTACACGGAAGGCCATGCTTCTCCCTCTCATTAGCCTTAACACTCCCCGTGTCTTTTAGAACCAAAATTCTACAGTAACCTCCACCGAAAAACCATCCACTTAGAATCAAACGTAGATCCGTAGGTTCGACTTAACGATACTGCTTTATAAATATATTTTATGTGATGGTGTAACTAGCAAAAAGGGGAAAAAAAAGAAAGAAAGCCTAGCAAACTCCTTCAAATCATATTAGAATGGAAAGAGATGGAGAAAGCTGCCTGCCTGTCACTTTTCCTTCTTAGTGGACAAATCAAGTCTGTCCCCCGTTGAAGTCCATCTCAGTCGGCATTTTCGTGATGCTCTTGTCTCTAGCCCAGCTGTCAGTCAGCTAGGAGAGACACAAGTAAAGTGGCCTCCTCCTCCCCTCGCAGTCACAGAAGCAATCTCTTCAAGTCTGAGGAAAACGGAAGACAAGATGTAACCCAGCTGTTGAGGTCGTCATCCACCGTCATTACACCTGATAATAGGAGAACAGATAATTAAATAAAAATCAGTGCAAGTCTGAGTTTGGAAAATAAACTCTTTCATGAGACACTGTAGAAAAGGGTAAAGGAGCCACCACACCCTAGAAAAAGAGGAGCTGTTCACTTGAGGCCTTCTTGATCTTCACAACAAAAGCAATTCAAGTATTTAAATAAGGATTGGTCACCGACTTCCTCCCGCATGCCCCCAGGTGGTTTAGCCTGGGATTCTTTTGTTAGTTTTAAAGGCCTGTTCTGTTTTTTATGGAAGACGCACCTGTGGGCTGTTCTAAGTACCTTGGGGAAAACAGAAAACTGAGTTTCAGCACAAGTACTGAAACCTTTAGAAAAGGAGGGGCTCAAAGGATTGGGCTGTGCCATGGGAGAGGTTCTCAAGGGCTTCCCCTGAGGGCTTGAAGCAGGCGAGAAATGGATACAGGGGTCTTTAGGAATAATAGTGGAATGATCAAAGTTTGAGAGCCTACATTTTAAAGGTAAAGCAGGGTAGGCAGGCCCATCAACTGACTTGAGTAGACAGCTTGTATCAGGAAATAACGAAAATGATTTTGAAAAATACAGAGGTTTCATAGAATGACATCACTTTAGATTAGGCAAGGCATAGCTGAATAGTACACACATACTTATATTTATAGAAACGACATCATGTTACAATAGAGAATAGTGGATACAGACACACGCACACGCACACACACACACACACATATTAACACTTAATGTGAATTGGGCTTTCCATTTTATTGTATGACTTCAAGGAAGTTCACTTTCTAGAAAACTCTCTAATGTCACAATAGCATCTGTATTTTTGGGCCTTCGCTGTAAGCATACTGTCTGGTAGGGTTCCAGACCAATCCCTGGAGCTTTCAAACGGGTGCCAGGACCTGTCTTATGTTCGTAATTCCCATGATCCCCTGCTCCCCACTGGGCTTTGGGGGTGGTGGAGCTGAACAGCAGCGTGGTTAAACAAACAGACCATAATACTTGGGCGGTTGAGTGCTGCCTGGAAGAGCTAGAACCCACTGTAATTGTCTAACCACACCACCCTGGAGAGTTTAAAAACCAGAGCCCTGGGTAGGTCTGAAAACTTAAACTGTCCAATTTCTTACTTGTAACTTCTCGAGGAAGAGTTATTGCCACTTCTACTGATAATATTTCCGTAACCAGAGAGAAAGAGGGCAGGCCGTTCTCCCACACGGTAAAGCATTGGAAATACAGACATTTCTTCCCCTGCTTTCTGATTTCTCTTCCTACCCATGTATCTCGTAGGACTCCCTGCACAGGTTCATTGAATAATTTCTAATAAAGGCCAATGATACTCAGTTGTCCCAGGTGCAGGCAGGGTGTGACATTGGGGAAAAGATTGAGTCCCTTCTAATTTAGAGGGGCCGTACCCAGGCGCTTTCCTGACGCAGCCACCAGAGCCCACCGTGACCCCCGTCTCTCCACCATGTCCTAGGCAGGCACCAAGACGCCAGCCAGGCTGGCGATTTTTGTCACATATTCCATCCATCCGTGTCTGCTCAATGTGGCTTGCCCGAGGAGCCGTATCAGTGCTGTTACACAATTTGCTCAAGTCTGAAAATTGAAAACTTACTCTGCTGGGCCTAATGCAAGAATTTGGAAGCGACTTTTTCCAGACTCAGTGGTATGATTTCTTTAAAATATGACTGCTCTCCCTGATAAATAGGCATTTTGAGAAAACTGCTGATAAGCCGAAAGTGTGACTCCTTTTATATAACCCTAAGAGCAGGACATAAACAACCCAGAATCTGGAAATGCAGAATAAACATACAGCTCCTGTCTGTCCTATTCTTGGGCCTCCGCACAGGGGTTTCAGTAATATTATGGGATGTAACGGCAGATGAGCAACTTCCATAGCATCTGTGATAATCTTGGTGTTTGTTTTGTCTATGAGTCATGTATTTCCTTAAAACTACAGACTGGTTTTAAGAAACGTCTGGCTTTAAGCAGTATTTTGTCAACCCTTTTGCTTACTTTTATCGCCTTGTTGTGCTGAACAAGGTATGGAATTGATAGCTGGCTATTGATTGCAAGTAGCATTACCTAATCTTCACTAAATGTAGGAAGCTTTTCAGATTTAGAAAGGTGGCAGAAAGTGTCTAGTAATGAGGCTGCTGGGAATTCAGGCTCAATACTGTGGTCAGTGTGAAAGTGATGTAACTATAAGAGGTATTTTATTATAGGCCTGTCGGTTTTGCTAAATGTTTGACCTGATATATTTGTGGAGCCTGTGTGTGAGTGTGTGTGTGTGTGTGTGTGTGTGTGTGTGTGTGTGTGTTTGATTACTGTATTTAGCAGATGTTTCCATATTTTAGTCATTTAAAATGTTATCCGTATTCATTTGTAGTAACAATAGGGTTGCCACTTTTTTATAATAGGAAGGTGGTATTGAAACTTTAAAAATTTACAGATAAAAGACAGGCTAGCTTCATAGAGTAGAAAGAAGATTGCATTAGGAATTCAATACTGAGGAAGGGTACACGAATCATTACTAAAACAGACATAAATGTGACCTTCACTATGGTTCAGTAATTATCCTAGCCCACACTATGGTGTATGTATCATGATTTTCCTTTTTTCTCTTTGTTTTCATTTTTATCTGGGTACTTCACTGGTGAGTAATTGCTAAAGGGAACCCATTATGCAAGGCGAGCCTTGAGTTTGCAAGTGAATTTGCTTGTAGCTATTGCCACATTTGAACCTCACTAATGTATGTAAATTAAAAACTCTGGTATTCGGAATTGCTCCTGTTTGAAATAAAAACAGAACCTGATCATTACAATCTGCAAGCCAGGTATTATCACTGGACTAGTGAGCCGCTGATGATAAATTGTACCGAATAGCTTGTGGATAGAATATTTTATCTTAGTTCTCTATCACACACAGCACTGCATAAAATAAGAATGATTCATCAAGCATGAGAGCTGCTGGCTTATGAAATTCATCGCTCACGGCAAGTGTGTTTTTTAAAATTCAAAAGACAAAGCAACGCACGAGGGTTATTTAGTAATCAGTGTGAATTACTTCTAGGTATAAACCTTCGTGGAACGGAATTAAAACTACATTCGCTGTACAGGAAGCATCATTGCTGTAGAGGATATAATTTTACGACAGCCCATATCAGAGCCTTATTTTGACCACATTGGATCTGGATACCATCTTATTTTTTTTCCAAATCAAAGATTGCGTAATCCATCATAACGGAATCATACACAGACTGACACCGTGCCACTCTTAAAAAGCAGGAGACATTTGCATTATCCACTCCCTTCTGTCCTGTAGCCCGCAAGTGGGTATTTTGTTTATCTAAGAGGACATGTAAAGAGGGGAGGCACAATATAAAGTCATCTTTCTTCCCTATTTACAATACGAATGTTTCATTTCTTCTTCTGTATTGATGTCCCAAGGCAATGTTCCAAATGAAAAGATAATAACTTATGAAGAAGTGTCAAAAACTAATTAAGTTTTGTAACTTGTTTTTCCCTCGCACAGGGTATATTTTTCATCACACTGTCCAGTCACATGCTGAGATTCTTGCTAACATTATCACATGCCAGTCACACCACGTCTCAGTGGTCCCTCTCCGTCTGTCATTATTTTCAGCATCAATTAATTTTCTTCTGACCTCGCCTTCAGAGAACGGAGCACAGAGTTATCAGCACATGCTTTGCAGTCTATTTGGAAGGCATTAGGCCACCGTGTGCTTTCAAAACTGGAGCCAGCCAAATATGATATTTTCTCACCTGCAGGGTTGCCTAGTAACCTGAATTAAGGATTTGCACCAAGTCTTTGAGACAGATAAACACGACTGGAAGGCAGGTTGACCCAGGTGGGAGAGTCAGACCTATTGATAGAGATCAGAGTTTCGAAGGAGCCAACAGAAAACAAAAAAAATCCTCATTACCATGCAGGGGGGACATAGGTTCCACCACTACATGCGTCCATATCGCTAGGTGGAGAGAAGTCTGAGGACCAGGGTCCTCTCTCACGTATTTTCAAGTGCTTATTAAGCCGGGTTTTGACCCCCCCTCTTTATCGCACTATCTCTTTCAGGCCTAGAGTGTACCATTTCTATGTCTTTAATGAAGTATTGATTATTTCGTGAAAATATTAAAACACCACCAAGAAATGCTTCATTGTCCTGGTGTGAGTGGAGGTGCAGGAAGCAGTTTTCCTGCCTGTTCCTGCGGACAGCCTAATTATATATACTGCCTAGCGTTCTCATGATCCCTGCAAGAAATGAAATTCCTAGCTTGCTGTGTTGCTTGAAAAGGAAAGAAAAAAAAAGATGAGTGTATTGTAGAGGTGGAGGTTATTCTTTCTAACACCGTAGCAGTCTGTCCTTGATATGTTGGATTCCTTCAGACGGGGGGTGTGTGTGTGTGTGTGTGTGTGTGTGTGTGTGTGTGTCTGGTTTTCAGGGAGGGGAGGGGTCAGGAGAGATAGTTTCCCCTGAAAGGTACAAAGTGAAGGAAGTCGCACAATTAGGACGTTGGCACATCCTGACAGCCCTCTGCAAATGATGGTGTCAGGCCACAGAGGGGCTGAGGGTGGCAGGAGCGACATTCACCCTAGCAAGATGGAAATAAACGCCCTGTTTGATAAGAGAAAACAGACAATTTATGTCCACCCTGAAGAGTTACCAGCTAGTGAGCCATTGCTATGGGTCAAGTGCTGCATTTGCATTTTGATGGGATGTTATCAAGTAATTAATGCACCAGTCAGGATTTATTACCTCAGGAGCCAACTGAAAGGTTCATTACAAAATCGGTTTCACTTGAAGATAGGCATTTCCTCAGAGTTAGCTTTTGACATGTTGTTCCTCGCTCGCTCTGCCCGTGGCAGCCATGGTGGAAGGGCCAGTGAGGTGAAATTCATTGCTTAATAAGGGCATTCACTTTGGGTATTCTTGTGATAATAAATGTATACATCAAGGCCGCACTGCCTTGTCAGTTTAATTGCTTCTTCTGCTCCTTAACAAGCCAATCTTAATCAGTCTGGACCACGTTATGAATAATTTAGGGATCAGCAGACTTCACGCTTAATAAGATGTACTAGATTATAAAACTTAAATGCACTGTTTATAGAAAGCATGCAAAACACTTTAAGTTTTTATTAGCAGCAAGGAAAAAACAAGCAGTGAGTTATTCTACCATTTGCCATTTGCGAGCAACAGCTGTGTTTCTTAATGCTGTAACCCCCTCCACTGCCGTGGAAGGCCATCGTCCCGGCCTCTCGAGCCTTCTAAGCCTCGGGTGACACATAATGGGAAATTTGAGCAGGCTATGAGATTAAAGCCCTGAATCGATGGCCAACCAGCAATTGTCATTTTAGAAAACATTCTTTTATCTTTTTAAATGCAAAACAGACCTTATGGTTACAACAGTTTCCGATGGCCGAAATCACCTTTGTGCTGCGCTGCGCTGCGCTGCTGTTGGCCGCGTGAATTTCTAACTTTATGGGCTACAGAGACTGGACCTGGACAGCCTTGTAACTTTTTCCTGGAACAAAATGAAAATAAAGAGATGGCTCCTTTCTCTCACCGTGCATTTGTCCTTTAGGACTGACGGAGAAAAAATGCGTAATGCAAGATGTAGTCGGTTTGTTGTCCAAATCCAACCTCGGAGGGCTTTAGCCTTAGACAAAAAAAAAAAAAAAAAGAGGGGCAGGAATGTATAAAATTAGAAGAATGAACAGATCTCCCCCAGGTTATTAAGATTTCTGCATTTAATAAGCCCCGTTTGATTTAAAGGGACCGTTTAACCTTATTGTTTTAAAAGAAGCCTTTGTCCTTCCTTTTACCTCCACATTTGAGGGCTGTAAGTCGTCCATAGAGAAATGCATCATTCAGTTTATGACATCTCATACAGGCCTATTGGAAGCATTAGAGCCAGGTGCTTCAAGAATTTGCTTGTCTGCTCCTAGCCTATTGTTCTCTTCCACCCGAAACAGAAAGAATTCCATTTGGGCCAGCTGTGTGTGTGTGTGTGTGTGTGTGTGTGTGTGTGTGTGTGTGTTTTGTTATTGTTGTTTTGTTTTTATCACTTTTATTTGAATGAAGGCTCATCCTAAAAAAGCATGGACTTTCATTTGGTGTTGCTGTAAATAAATAAAATGCATGTGCGCGTGGGAGCATGTGTGTGCGCGTGTGCTCACGTTGATTGAATGAGGACCAACACGTTTGTACAGTTTGGAACGATGACTGCATTTTTTTTTTTTTTTGTCATTTGCGGAGGCATTAAAAGAAGGTTATTGTAGAAAATGAATGTAGGAATCAAAACTATGCATGGCAGTAAATGAAAAGGCAACTTCAAACCTATTTCGCGACCTCTGGCTGGACCATCACGATCCTTTGTTCTTGTGCAGGTTAATAGAGATTGAGGGGATGGGCAGAGGAAAAGCAGTGCAATTTTCTGCTATTTAAGCTTGGCGAAATGGCACTCTTCAGGAAGCAGGAAAAAGTATGAAAGCGTAATAGGCATTTTAAAAGTAGAAGTCCATATAGCTGCTTGAGGGATTCTCAGATTTAGGCATGCATGGAATTGCGAATGAGATAATCAGCATTGTGAAATTGAAACCTGCCTGCTGCCCGCTGCTGTGCTTCCCTCTTTCACTGGACTGATTTGTAACACTCATCTTCCATAGGCAAGGCAGCCTTCAAGATTATCCAGAACTGTCAATAGTAATTGCCAAAGTATTTTATTACCTACAGAAAATCAAAGGAATTTTATAACCAACAGTTATCAAGTTTCAATACACGGTATAAAGAGAGCAATTTTAGTTGGAATACAATCGTGTTTGGCTGGCTTTAATGTTCTTGAGACAATTCCTGTGCAACCAACTACAACGCTCACTGTATTTAAGCTAGAGGCAAGAATACGCATATGCACTTGTGGCATAAAAAAAAAAGAATTACATAATGCCTACAAGCTTCTACAAGCAAGTGGTTTTTAATTGCCATACAAACGCTGCCTTAGCTAATTACTTCAGAGAAGAAAGAGGGTTTTGTGCAATTCAAGATGACATTTGAAGTCCTGCCATTAAAGAAACACGGTTTAGCATTTACATATACGGGGCATTCTCTATATGATATGGCACAGAACGTGGCTGTGAGTTAGAAAACATGACTTTACAAACTTCGGAATGAAACCGAATGGTTACAGTGCATTATTGTGCACGCACAGAGGCCTTTTGCAGTGTGCTGAATTCAAGATTATCAGCTTTGGGCTTCAGAATTATTTTTATACCACAGGGACAGCCACTTGAAATAGTTATTTGTTTTTTGAGAGTCAATAACGTTTTTCAGGAGAAATATAAGAACAGAGCAGCAGCCCCCACAAACTTATCCTACCTTCCTACCGGAATGCAAATACATTTACTAGGAAGGAGAAAATAATGAGAAATTCTTTATATCTACTGGCATTTATTTAGATTTAAGGTCCGAGACCAGAGGGCAAGGCCAAAGAAGCCTTTTGTATCCTTTGAGTGGCTCCGAGACTGAAAAGTGTGATATTTTCTATGATAGCACATTTTTCACTAATTCCTGTCAGCACACTTGAGCTGTGGACCCACAGTAAGTAATCTCCATTTAACTGGAAAGGCACAAATTTACTTTAAAATATTTATGAGCGAGGGAAATTCTTCTGTCTGGTACTGAAACAAGAATTCAGACTTCTTTTGGAAGAATGTGAATCAATATTTGTGTGTGTGTGTGTGTGTGTGTGTGTGTGTGTGTGTGTGTGTGTGGTGTGTGTGAATGTGTATGCACATGTGCGTGCACAGTGGAATGCATTGGGGAGGGTCAGGTGGTCTATTCAGAAGTTCATGTTTAAAAATTAGCACTAATATTAAAAAAAAAACAAAATGTAAAACAGCCAGGACTTTAATATTTATCCTTATAAAATGCAGTTGCACAATTAAGGTCGTTATACTTCTTTGAAAATTGTGATTTATGCTAATTTTTCCAAATTGGGTCCTAAATAGGCCTTTATTTTGGTAGCCTGTGAATCATGGTGCAGAGGTAACTTACTAAGTAATGGGATAACAGAGGCATTAACGTTATGGAAATGTTCACTGTGTGCCTGTCTTCAGGGAGATATCTTCTAATAATATATAAATGAACTCTAACGATTGCACTCATTTTGATCCTTTTTTGTATGGAAAATATTTAATTTAATATATGCTGAAATTTCAAAACCTAAAGACAATATAAAGAGGAAAAATAATTAAGAATCCAATAAGCACCCCCCCCCCCAAAGCATTAGAAATAATCATGGCCCCATGATGTTTCACTTTGTTTTCAAAACTCATTGTGACAATATACCAATGAAAAGCCAGTTCGTCATTTGCAGGAAGAAACAAATAACTCTGCATATTTTATATTTGCATTGTAACTACGCAAAATTGAGTTACACCAGATTTAGAAATACTTCTGTCGTCACACTGGATCATAATTCAGATTTCGAATTTTTGTATGAAGCCCAGGAGTTCTTTAAATATCTGAAAAAACACTCATCTCGGAATGACGTGAGGCATCTGAGATAGTTTCCCTTTAATGTTTCCAAAATAGTAGAAAATATTCAAATGCCTTACTCATGCCATGATAAAATATTATTTCGTGAAAGGAACACTGTAACTGTGTCAAGTCACGGTTGATATAACATCAGGTAATTTGTGAAGTTATGAAACAAATGGAAGCAACTTGGGGAGAGCCAGGAAGCCTTTCTTTTTCACTCTAGGGTTCTGCGTAACACAGTGCTTCAAATTTACTTTTTAAGTATGAGCCACTTTAATTTGTAACTTAAAAACTGCATCTCACAATGCGTATTTATTAACTTGCGGATCCCTAATAAGAGAGAAATTTGAATACATAAAAATCTGTTGACTATTTTTAAAGAGAGGCGGCCTAAACTATTAAGGACTCAGATTTTAGTGAGTCACATAAATACCAGGAAAGAAATACCTCCATTGAAAACAAATTACTCTTCTTGACTCAATAGACAAATCCATATCCTGAAGAAAAGAAAAATAAATTAGCATTTTTATTGGCTTTTCAAACAGAGGCCTTTGAACAGGAAGCCTGAATTTTCACCATTTGCCCAGGTCCTGCGCAAGCCCATGGACACGGCACCATCTCTAAGTGTAGTTCATTAAACATGGAAAAGAGAAATTAATTAATTATGTGTGTTGATTTGGGGGTTACCTTTTAATATTTATTTATGTAACCAGTCCACTGCAAGGTTTAAAGTCGGATTAGGTGAGGTGAGAGGTCACGGAGAAATTCCACAGCTGCATTTGTGGAGACCCCTCCCCCACACCCCTGTCGCGTGAGCCCGGGAAAGGGAACCATGGCTGTGTTGTTCACTCCCTCCCCGCAGATCGAAGGCCGGCTCAATAGCATCCAGCTAGCCCCCATTTGAGAGATTTGTCTTACAAAACACTGAAAACTGCTCTGAACATGCATACATTGATTTTGTTGCTGGAATCGCCTCAGCTTTGATGAACAGGCAGTCTCCACGTGCAGGTGAGAGGGGTTTACCTTTCAATATTAAAAAGAGAAGATTAAGGATTTCTGTGCAACTAAGGCTGCGCTGATCAGAGCACACAAGCGTAGGAGAGTAGGCCTCTTTCCCAGTGCTGTCTGATTGGCTGTGGTTGAACAAGACGTGAAAAATCCCTCGCGTGACCACCTATGTGGTGTAACTTACCACTATTCCATCGGGCACAGTTCATCAAAGGGCGTCTGGCACATGACCAAAGTGGTTTCCCATAGTTTACAAAAGGTAGTTAATGACTTTATCAAGGGGCATTCACTTCAGTTATCATATGGAAAACAAGGTTGTCTTAAAGGATACAGGAAAACACATCTAGAGGAAATCAGATCATGGACCACTGCCCAATTTAGTGTTCAGTGAAGATGCATAGCTATTGCATAGTCTTGATACGAACTGTAAGTCTATTGCATTGACTTCCATTAAGGTAGAAGAAAATGATTTTCATAAGTTTCTGGCTTTTTCTCTACAGAACAAGAGTTATCATTTGAGTTCAACAGAGAATACTTGGCATTTGTCCTTGGTATGAATGCTCACACTTGTTTTCCTAGTCCAAGATTATATGCAACTTTACTCTTTAAAAAAATAAAAATCAGAGGATTACGGGGCCCTTAGATAGTTTGCACACATCATTTCTCAGCAGGGAATTCCAGAATGAAATGAATTCACCTCTCCTACAAGAGAACAATTTTACACCCTGTAGCACTAATTCCTGTAATTATTTGTGTCCGTCTCAGCCATGATTTGGGTAAAGTGATATGAAACGTTTCTGAAATTATGGTGTAAGTCAGCCTTTGGGGGGGAAAGGAAAGGTTTAAATAAACTCACCATGCTGTTCAATTTCACATATTGTAAGATATCTGAAAATGTAACAAATTTATCTAGAATCAAGTCTTATCAACCACGTCTTTGGTCTATTGTTAAAAAAAAAATACAATAATGCTTCTGAAACAAGCACTCCAGAGGCAGATGGAGCTGGATAAGAGAATTTCAGAAATTAGATAACACTCATTTTCCATCATTTATAGGAACCCCTCGGTTTGCCTTTTAGGCATACGTTGTCTGAGCTTGCTCACGACTCCCTCATCATCTTCAAGCAGAATCTACTCTTCTATCACTGTTAAATTACAACATCCCGTTCAAATACCATGTAGTGTGATCATCCGAAAAGACAAGACTCCTAGCTCCAAACCATTTAATGTCTTATGTCATTAAGTTGATAACAAGTGAATTCAGGGGGAAAAAAAAGAGATGGCCATATGGAATTCCTGGGACCTGACCAGTGAACTATCTTGCGAACTGAAGTAGTCAACACTCCCCCAAGCCTGCTGTGAGAATGGCTTATTCAGTTAGTTTTGGTTATAGATACCATAAGACTAGTGACAGAGAAAAAAATCTTAGCAAGCATTCTTTTAGGAAATGTGGAGCTGGCCTAGGTGATGCTAATTTACTTTATAGGACGGAGGAGATAGTTTAGTTAGGTCCATGGGACAGGTATTTCGGTTAGTTCTGGACTTTCTTTATAACAGTATCATTGGCAGTTTATAGCTTTTAAGAGCTTGAAAGAACTCCACTTTTCATTATTTTTCTTACATGGATTTATGGCTTGAACCTTTAAATATTTTTTCTATGGTCATTTCCAAATACCACCCCCCCAAGTTACATACTGGGGTGAACGATGAACCTTTTCTTTTCCCCCTTTGCAAGCCAACCCATAAAGATGCCTTCTTTTCACCTCTTTGACGCGATAAGGAAATGTTAAATCCGAGTGAATCCCCTATTTGGGGCACCTTGGGACCGAATAGTGCTTAAGCCAATTGTTACTACTCCTGGGTGTTTATTCAGGGAGCCACACATCCCTCCCTGCAGATCAGAGAGGATGCTGACAGCCATCCTGTGCCACCTGCTATCACTTAATTAGCATCATCATCCGACTTCTAATCGGAATCATGACATCATGCACTTCCTAGTAAGTGTAATCGCCATAATAGATTACACATTGTGTCACACTAATATTTTGTGATTAAACTGTTTGAGGAGGGGTTTCTTGTATTTATTTGAGCCTTTAAGATCTCTGATGTGTTTTTTTCCATCCATTCCAAACGTTTCTTACAAGTTCAGAGCAAATCTTAAGATGTAACTAGTCGAACATAAGCACCGTGGGTTTGGTACACACAGAAAAAAAACCCAAAAACAATGAAAGGCTACTCTTTGAAAGTCCCGAAAACATCTGTTGTATTCACAGTGGTTATTTTATGAGAGAATGAAGATGAACTGTAAGTGTCAAGGTAATTAAAAATAGGTTCTGTACGAGTGGAATTAGATTGACTGGTCTGCCTTTCTTACCAGGAACTACATGTCAGTAAATGAACCGGGGGTTTCTGTTTGGGATCGTGTCTTTCTGGTACAGATAACTCTGTACAGTGAAGACTGTGAGAAAGAGATCAGTGGGCTGTAGAGAATATAGTATCATTATCACCTTTAAACCCAAAAGAACACCTATTGTTTTGAATTCCTGAAAAAGAATAACGCAGCCACACATATTATAATCAACATTGTTGGAGATTCAGCTCTGTTAATGATGCCATCCCCTGGGGTTTTGTTTTCTGGTATAATATTAGAAATTGTAGTAAAGAGTTTACAATCAATGCTCTTTTCTATATGCAGAATTCCCTTTCAGTGGCAATAAAGATACCAAAATAGATGGGATAGTTATGGTTTTAAGATACATGGATATATTTCCTGATCTATGTGTTTTTCATATATGTATCCATTTTCTATGGTAGTTTAGTTTTCTCTATCAGTTGTATTTTCATGAAAACCCTGACAAAAATAAATGATAAAATGTAATAACTGGCAAATAATCCAAATAACACAGCATAGCCTACTGTGATTTCCTTGCAATACTGTTGAATAAATATGGCCTTAAACACAAATATACAGCTTTTCCAATGGGAAATACAATTATGGTCTTTTAACACATTCTATAAATTGTGGTTTTAGCTGCCATCGATTATAATATAACCAGTATATGTAAGTTCATGATCTTGTTAGTCAGTAGCAGCCAATAAAGCTTTTCCTAGTCAATTGTTCAAAGATTTCATTTACACAATTTCACAACACAAAATGTGCCATGCCTAACTAAGCCACTTCCTTTGAAAAATAGCCCCTTAAAAGGCTTCTTTTCTAATTGTCACCCAAATAATCTAAACAGCCTTCCTTCCATAACATTAAAAGAAATAACGGAACAAAAGGAAGTGTAAGGTTGACTTACCTTTTCCTATATCTCTTAATTCTGTTTAAATGTCTATCCTTTCTTTCTTTGTGTTGTTTTGCGCATTCCTACATCTTGCAGGATTGTACGCTGTGAAGACCGACCTAGTAAGCGAGTTAAGGGCTGATGACGCTAACGAATCCCAGCGCAAATGACTGAATCGATAGAAGCCAGCCACTGCTGTTTAAGTGTATCGATAAATGTACCTTTATTTTCTCTTGAATGGATAAGTGTCGCAGTTAAGAGTCCTATGGATCTCTTAATTGAAAGTTAATTTTAAATCAATAAAGCGAGTCATTTAAATATTGATTGGCCCTTTCTACACGAATTGTTAGCTGATTTTTTTTTTTGCAACAACTTTGTTTAAATGCAATCAATAGCCCACAATCAGTATGTTCTATAAAAAATTGACAGATGTTCCCAAAATGCCTGCGAGGCATATTCTTATCTGTTTACATATGCAGCGAAGATATTTCAGTCCTTTTCACACACACACATCTAGATAGTTACAACTCCAGGAATGTCATACATATTCACACACATATAAACACACACACACACACACACACACACACACACACACACACACACACACACCACATGCCCCTTGTTTTCCTAAATATCACAATTGTTTTCTCTGTTACATTTAGCCTCCTAGCTACTAACTGAACCTTTGTCTTTCATTTACATCTCCAAAGATTTGAAATGAAACAATCCTCTGACATCATACTTATAAGAACCACATCCCTCAAACATCTCTGTGCGATTTGAAAAAGAAAACAGTGTTACACACCCACAAAATTTGAAAGGCATTTGGAGATAGAGTCTTTGGTACTTTTATGTCATAATACAGGAGTGATAATTGCTTGAACAAGAATCATCTTCTAATGGAGTAAAATGTTCTTGCCTGTGTGAACGTGTTTATCAAGTCCAAGGCTAGCAAGCACTTTTGATGTTTGTAGCTTTCCTTAAAGGGCATCTCTTTAGCATAACAGCAACAGCAATGCTTTCCCCGCCCTCCCCCCACCCTCCCCTTTCAAATCAACAAAGAGAGCAGCCAAGGTAAAGGAATACAAATGGTATTACATGAAATTCGTCTTGATTAAGCTAATAAAGTAAACTAAGGTACTTGTAGCTTTCAACATATCAGCAAATATGAATGTTCTATTCATAGCTTCCTATGAGCCGTTCAATATTTGCCTGAGAAATTGTCTAAAAATGGTAGCGCCATCACCAGTACCCCTTTCCATAAAAACGTTCATTTTTTAACAGGACTCCTGATAACAATCCAATACATTTACGAGGCCACTAATTGAAGGTGCAAGGTTTTGATTTTTTTTTTCCCTCCTGAAATCTATATGTGTAGAAATGGCATTTATTCACAAGAGCTCTTTTGAAATAGAGCGGGCTGACACTCATAATTTAGAAATTAAAATATACACATAATCGAGTTTTCCTATAATTTAGAGGTGTTTTTGTGTGTGTGGCTTTAGTGATAGCAGCAAATACGAAATGACCCAAAGTTAGCTTATGGTGTTACAGTGGCTGATGATACATGACCGAAGAGTGAAAACCTACTCTGATGATATTTTGGTGCTGAAGGCTTAGTCAGCATGCAAAACCTGCCATTAAACTTCTAATATTGGTAAAAGTGATAAAAATGAAACTACTACTATTAGAGCCTGCCCCTCTTTTGAACACTGAAAAAACACCAAGCTAAAGGGTAAAATGTTTGTGCACAGCTGTGCTGGGAGGCTGAGAGCCTGACTTGTGATGCTGTATAATTTTCACTTTTTGCTGTTCATAGAAACTCTTCCAGCGGTTCTGCAGAGGCGCTCTACTTTAATCTTGCGTTATGGTCCTCCTTAGCACACCACCTCAGAGCTCGCCCCATCCCATTTTCATGTTAGGGAAAGGGTGGCAGATCCTTCGTTCACATGCAAACGCTCTTTCAGGCTGTGAAGCTGCTGTGTCTGGGATCCGCCTTAAGATGTGACTGATAGCTCTTATTTGTCTGATAGAGCTGGCCAGGGAAATAGAGCTACAGCTGGTTACTTCATTAGGTCCTCTCATTGATTGAACCCTGCTGAAGTGATGCAGCCAGCTCCTCAGATAACTGCTGGTAATAGAACAAAATGAATTCTTATCACAGAGATTGGAAAGGCCATTAACCCTGGCCTCCAATGCTTTGCAGAGGTCACAGACAGGAAGCCAAGCGGTGACTGGGAAAACTGTTTTCTGTCTAACTACAGGTCACGTTGGAAGGGTGTGTGCGTGTGTGTGCGTGTGTGTGCGTGTGTGTGTGTGTGACTTTTCTACCCGTCGGCTTCCGTATGGATGAAACCATTATACTGGCAGATGTTAATAATCAGCTGTAAATAACTATTGGAACCAGAGAAGAAAAATGAGAAAGCCCAAGAATTTATTTCAATAAATATTTAATAAAAGAACAATTGTGACTGTGATATTTACTGCCAGTTCTGCTGTAGTTTTAAAACGCATACTTTTCCCTATAAATTGGAGAGAGCAGTACATAGAGGCACTTTATAAAGGAAATTTAATATGGTTTTATGTAAAAAAAAATATTTCCTTCCTTCCTCTCCATCCTTCAGAGATGGTGATTGTAATCGCTCATGGCTGCCTGGTTTCCTGTCCTACCCAGGAAGCCACCAGCAGGCCATCTCTGCTTGCCTTTCACCTGGTTGAAAGGAGTATATATATCTAAGGAACAGTCCTATAATTTACATTTAATGCAACCTTTCAATTGACCGGGAGCCCACAACCTCAGCCCCCATCTCACAGCTGAGGACTTGCTCACATTTGTCAGTCTCTGCCATTCCAGGATCCGCCAGAAGGACTCATCCACTTAAGGCCCAGCAGCGGCACGTGACACTTTTTCTGCCTCTGTGAGGAGACGAGTCCTCGGAGCAGCTGCTGGTCTTTTTACACGTTTAGCCTGAGATGGAAAACTTCTGTAGACAAGGAAATTTTAGCAAAGGATGGCCTTCCTAGCAAGAAATGGAGGCGTTCCTCTTCACTCCTAATGTGCATTATTTGCCTGTGTGTAAGGACCCAGAGAGGCACTGGAGACTATTTTTAACAATAGGTTGGCGGCTTCTAAACTTACGACTGTGATTTCATTGCAGGGTCTGTGGTCACGCGGCATTCTCTGTTGGAGCCAGCCTTTCCCTAGGAGCTGGTTTATTTAAATGTAATTGGGTCCTGTGGATGGAAGAAAAATTACCGATTTTATGTCTTTGGAGACCCACCCAGACATTTGGTTTGGCCTTCGGTACATAAATAATAACAAGAAGGTGTATTCTGTCGTTGGTCAGCTGGAAACCCCAGAAGTGGTTTGGCAGGAAAGAAACCAAAGCACAGTATCTGGATAAACATAGGCTCAGATGCTTCTCTGCATTAGGTGATGTACGTGTACACACAGATAGGCATCGTTGTGTATTGTATTTTGGAATCTTGGTGAAATAGAAGAACAGAGGGGGAAAAACAGTTACTATTAAGAAACGCACATATTTCGATTATTTGAAAGTAGCAGAAAGGCTTAATTTTTTATGAGTTCGTTGTGTTTAACCAGAGCTTGTATTTGAGTCAGATATGAACAGAATCATGTTTAAAATTGCATCGAGTAAACAAATGTTGAAGGCATCAACCCCTAAAGTGAAACCTACGCCCTCTTGCATGCTTGCATCTTGCGTTTTGGTACAAAACCTTTCAGTTGATTTGCGGTATGAGTTAGTAAATAGGCTTCAGAAATCTAATGAAGTGAATGCTCTCGCTTATCTCATTTATCAAGAATGTTCGATGCAGTTTCAGATGTTTCCAGGAATGACACACAGGCCTGGAATTCCAGCTCGTGATACCTGGGGTGAAAGTCATGAAACTTTTAGGCTTGTAATTAGTTGGTTGTGCCCTATGAACCTGAGGGGGAACTCCGAGTTCAGTTCATATTGTCTAATGAAGAACAGGCGTGATTTTTCATTGTTGGATTTCAGTCTAAGAACATTTGATAAACCTCTGTTTTTAGCCCTCCATACAGTAAGTAGCATGAGGTGAACTTAAGTCAAATGTAAGAAACAGCATAGGCTTTGGGGGAAAAGAATGTTGGTATTTTTGCTTCACATCCATATTAGGTAAAATAGTCAGAAATATTTATTTTATGTGTACCTTCAAAGAGCTAGGATATTTTAACCATTGTCTCCTCTTTTAACTTGAATGAAATTGAGAAAGGAAAGAGCTATATTTTTAGGTTCCATATAAATTGTGTGAATGAATGAAGGAATGAATTAGTGGCACACACTGTGCGAACAAATGTGTTTTTCTCTCTGTAACATCGTAACGTAATGTACAACTGCAGGCAAAATATGTTGTGCTTTTTGAAAAATTTGATGGCATTCAATCTAATTAATTTCCCAAGAACCAATTAAGCTTGATTGACACATTTCCAAGTGGCAAATGTTATTATTAACATTTCAGGCAAAGGTGGTATCAGTGGGACAAGAATTATATACTGTCGTGATGTTTAAAAGTCTCATTTTTAAACTGCCCCAGGGCCTTCCTCAGGATGTTTAGCACCGTCAGTATCCTATACAGATAAAAGTAAAAATTCTAAAACTAAGTTTCCTGATAAGTTTATTTATATGGTTTTGTGTTTTGTAAGAGAAGTTTTGACTTCTGGATTCATGGGGGAAAGGTGGGGGGAGAGGAACCCCGCTTTCTTCATCTTAGCCATAATGATTTGAGATTAATACTATAAGTTTTCAACTTATTCTATTTTCTTGATTTTACCAAACTTTTCTAAAGCACCTTTTTCCTTCAGTAAAGTCTCATGACAATGTTTTTTTTTTTCCCATTGAGAATATTTACACATTTATTAGAGGAAAAAAAAAGTTACAAAAGTTAGTAAGCCAAAAATATCAGCATCTTATGGTATTTTCATATTTCTCTTAGGTATTTCAGTGATAAAATTTGTGGTTGAATTGGGAAATTAAAGAAGATGTCTGGAAATCAACTTTCTTTAAAAACCAAGTTGAATTCTGTAATCCTTCCCTCTTTATAAGTTTGGTTTTCAAATCAAATATTTTTCCACTTTTTGTAGACTACATATTAAATTTTATGAAGCTGCTTTACATACTGTCATTTTAATGCCGCCTTGAAAATATTATTTGTCTAGAACTCAAATTCTCAAAATTATGCCTAATATTAGCCATAATGCAGCAACGTCAGACATTCTCCTGGTAATATACATGCTCTAGGTGACATTGTTTATTCTATATTTAATAAACTGTGTTCTACATGTGGATTTAGTTAAGTGTTTAGAGAGGTCCATTAGCGCTTCTAGGTTGCAGGAGTAACATTTCTTGCCAGTGTGTAAGCATATGATCCTAAAACATTTGACTATTTTAATTTTGAAAAAATCAGTTAATTCCTTTTGGACTTTATGTTGAAAATACCGTTAATCTCTCTTTTGAAGAAGAGTTCTGTTTTGTTTTTACCTTAATAATTAGCTGGTTTGTCTTTATGTCACCATGCCCATGTGGTTTGGCATTACCCCCAATTTATTTATTTATTTATTTATTTATTTATTTATTTATTCATTCATTCATTCACTTACTTATTTACTTATTTATTTGATTCCACTCATGTGCAGTAAGTGATGGAGTTACGGGGACATGGGTGGCCTACGTCAGTGACGGATGAATGCTCCGTGTGCTGCAGACCAGTCAGCTCGTTTGGGGTTCAGTTTCTATTTGCATTAGTAGTTCTCGATGTAGAAAATTTTGATTGAGAGCTTAGTGCTGTTCGTTCCTCCTATTCTTCTTCTCTGACATCGTCTTTAAATAATTACAAAATAAGCAAAAAAGAGGCGACTCCCAAGTAGACAGCGTACTCCTTGGTTTTCTGGCAAATGAAGAAGCTGTCCATCAATGCGGTAAGAGGGAATGCTGAGGGCTTTTCTCAGAGTTACGACACACCCACGGAAGAGTTCATCGAGATGCGCACAGCTTACTACCTGGGAGTCATGGGTCTTGGACCTCCATGTCCCCTTGGAGTTGCCTGTGAGATGATTCGTATGTGCATTTTTATAGGAAGGAAGTCCATGGCTTCCACTAGATTATTCCCATTCCTTAGCATGAAATGCTCTTCCCTAAAAACCTGAAAGAAAACAGGGAACATGTAGCGTGAGTTATATGTAAAATTATATTTCTAAAGATGGAGCTGTGCACTCGGTTGGTGTGACAGGTGCCTCTTAGGCAGCCAGGCTGCATGGCAGACTGCCTTTCTCCTAGCACGAGCTGCTAACTTAAGAGCTTCTAGGACATTGTATTTTGAAGAAAGCATCGTAAGAAACTGGAGTTCTCCTAAATCAACATGACGGAAGAAGTATACAGATTCACCTTTGTGCTTCTGCTCCTGGAGGCTTCAAGCACTCTTTCAAAACACATCCACTTCCGTGATTTTGAAAAATCGGAGAAAGAGGGATAGACAGGGGCTAGAAAATGATATATCCGGTTCCTCTTAGAAGTAGTAAGAAAATGGAAAAGCAACAAGCTCAGCAGAAAGTAGGGTACTAGGAAATCAGAGTGAAAAAGTTATAATATGTATGCCCAGCGAGAGCAAGGGCAGACCCTTTGGAGAATGGTTAGCACGTGGAGTTAGAGTTCTGGAGATAATGAATAGACTTGGAGTAGTATTAAGGTTTAGGCAAATACAAAGAACCAAGGGCTCATAATATAAAAAGAGAGGTTGTAAATAGAAAAATTCACACAGAACATATTTGAAGGAAAGGTGAATTATTGTCCGTTCTTATGCAGTTTTCTTCTCAGCCTTTGTAGCCAGTACTTGTAAATTGACAAAAATAATTGCAGATGTTCAGATAAAATGGGGACGTCAAAAGGATCCTGAAAACTTGTATAGGTCCAGCCCCTCATTTGACAGCTGAGGAGCCACGCAGTTGCATGACTTGTTCAAGGTGACAGAGCTAATGCATCGCACAGCCTAAGCTTCTGGCTCCCAATTAAGCATCACTTCGGGTATTTTTTTTTTTTATCATATTCTGCTATTTACATAGGTTGAATGGAAGAGTTTTAAAGTCTGATGGTCCCTGGTCGTTTGTCTATAAGCTATGTATCTGAAACAGAAAACACTTTTTAATGGCAGTATGTAGAATAAGATACCTAGAGTATTAGTGCTTCTTCCTCCCAGAGTTCACTGCTCCATGCTCTTTTGTGTCAAGAATACTTGGCTCCGCCTACCAGGCTGTCACTTCCCCGGTGTTGGTACTTGTTTCTATTTTGCCTCCTCCTACAGATTCAGGCTCCTGGAAGATACCAAAGGTTGTTTGCCTCTTTGTATCTTCTAGCCAAATACGACCCTTGTCACCTTGTGGGCTCTGAGTGAATGTGTGTTAATTTGAATGTCTTTTATGCTGTGAAGTAAAATTATGTGTCTAGATCTATCATTATTTCTAGTCTTTAAAGCACTTTGTTATTGTTACCCATTCCCAGTGAGATGTAAACAAACAGTTTGAGAAATGGCAAATAAGGGATTTAGGCAAATTAGGGTAGATTAGGAAGCAATAAAAAAAGGTTCAGCTAAAGGTAAATGAAACAGCAGGGGGCAAAATGATGCTTTACAGATAGAATATTGTAGGTCGTTAGAGCTTAATAGGCAAATGTTTTCATTTTAAGGGCTATAAAATAATTTTTAACTGCAATTTCCTCACTTGGAAAAAAAAAAAGAAAAGGCCTTTTAAACGCAAGAAAAAGAGAGATTGAGAAAGGACTGTGGGTATTTGCTTATAAGTTTCTTTTTTCCCTTTACGCCTTGTTCAAAGTCGTCTTTTCACACTCAGCCCTTCCCATTTATAGAAATGATATTGACCCTTTGAAGATGTTTTCTTGTCCAAACGATCCTAGTTCATAAAATTAAAAGTCAAGTTGACAATCTGTCTCAACCCTCAGCCCGATCTCCTTAACCATGGTTCTCAAGGGAGGTGTGGGGAGGTGATTTTATTGCCATTTTGCAATAATTGTATACTCTGATTTCATCCTCTAGAGCTTTCGTTTCAAGCAGGAATGTGCTTGGACTTCAAAGAATTAAATGCATATGACTTATGTATTTACAAGGCAGTCACATAAAGGGACTAGTGCACGGGAAACGGTGGAGGGGTAACTCATTCCTACAAGGTGTTAGCAGTGGTGTGTGAGAAAGAAAAGAAGAAGGATTGTTGGCAGGGCTGGCATCTATCTCAAAGAAATGTCTCACTCATTAGCCTATTTCAATAGGATTTTAAACTCTTTTACTTTGGGGAGCGCATACCAGGTACTTGCCGCGAACAGCAAATGTGTCAACTGCGGGTTGAATTGATTGGGATCCGAATCAGTAGAAAGTGGAGAAAAAGACTCTGTTACCTGGGGTGTCTCCTCCTTTCCTGCCATCTTGGATGATAGAAACCACCTGAGGAGGAGTCTGTGTGTAGCATTTGGCCTGGGCTTGTGAAGACGGAAGAGTGAATGTTCCCTGCCCATAAGGAGTTCATATGCTGCCTTGAAGACAGGATCAGGGTGTACTTGACACAAGACACCAGGTAAATTAGGACACTTGGAGGCCCTTCATCAAGTTCAGTGCTGTTCAGAGGAGCGTTGGATTGGTGGGGTTTATTATGGTTTGTGGAAGTATCAGCACATAAAGAATGACTAGGATTGGAAATATGAACTAAGAGTTTTGTTTGTCCCTGTGTCTATTTACTTATTTGCCTGGTTAATTATTTAGGCATGGCCCTTAGGGTTGAGAGAGGGCATGATATGATTCAGACTTAGGGATGAAAGAAAAATTGCTAAGATTTGTGTTGAGAAGCAAGAAACTAAATTGAGAGCCTAAATAATGACCATTTAGGAGAAAGTGACAAAAAATAACTAGGCAGTCGAAACTAGGGAAGGCTTTGAAAGCTGAGCAAGGAAGTTGAGATTTGATGAGGCAGAAAACAAAAAGGTGCCAGAGCTTCTGAGGGTGTCAGGAAGCATGATGGGACAGCCTTATGGAAAAGGGATGATGGTGGTGGGACCTGGAGGCAGAAAGGCCATTCAAGGTCAGTCGCTGTGGTGGACACAGTAAGGGGCGATCACTGAGGGAACTGTTGGTAAACGGAAAAGAGCACTAAAAATAAATCCATAGAGCAAACTTAACTAAGTATAAGCAATGAAGGAGTCAAGGATTCCACTAAATTGCAGAAGTTTGGCGATTGTTGAAACTTCTTCGACTAAGTGGGGGGGGGGGGATGTGAAAGGCGGGGCCTGTGATCTTGAGGCAGGACTTCTGCACCTTACAAGTATAATGCTTTAAACAACTAGTGGGGAGAGGAAGTAATGTCTTCACAACGTTTTGTGTGTGTGTGTGTGTGTGTGTGTGTGTGTGTGTGTGTGTTTTACTGCACTAGCATAAAGGTAGTCATTTTTCATCATGAGTTTTAAGAGACTTTTGTGGATTTCATAAAGCAACGTTAGGAGCTCCATTTTCTTTATCACATGTAGCGCTTATATGTATGTTAGCCTGTTAATGTCGTTTATGCTGAGTAAGTACAGAGGAAGTATTTTATGGAATGTGGAGCAATGTAAATCCAGGCCATTTTTGTATCTTTCTAAGTTAAAAAAAAAAAAGATTCAACCGAAATATCTCTAAGCCATTCTGTTATATGTCCGTAACGTGACTATCAGAGTTGCTTTGCCACATAGTAAGTAGTCGATAAATACTCATCAAATACATGAATGGAAACACACCCAGAACTAGATCATGCGATGAAACCGTCCATAGGGGAAGTGAGACAGTCATGGTAGGCGACATTTTGTTGGAGGTCAATCAGGAGAAGTTCATTTATTCCTATTTTCAGGACTGTTAGCAACACAGGATTGCCTCAAGGCCTTCGGAAAACAAAGTGCCCGAACACCAATCCATACTCTCCTGGCAGCCCTTTCGGAGGCATGCCAGCAGAGATGGGGAGCATAATTGGAACAAATGGAAATTGATTCCATTTGGCCTCATCCTCCTACATCCTAATTTTGTGACTATAAAGAGATACTTCTCAACAGTTCACAGTGTCGCTGCAAAAAGCAGACACAGCTCTGCACATTTCCAATCCTTGCAAGCAACTTTTGCAAATTAAATGTCAGTTTTCTCCCGTCTGAAGATTCGGTTCTTGCGTATTGGAAGCGATACATTAGCTGTTACCTTTTGAGGACAGATGTGAGGATCCCGGTAAAAAAATGTAAAGTGTATGTGACAGGTGATAAAAATTAGCCATACAAAAGGTGTCATTTATTCTCCTAGTACCTATGTTATTGAATCAAACATGTAAGTCTTTCCTTTATACATCCTTAATAATGTCAGTGTTAAAAATCCTCAGAAGAGAATTCTGCATTTGGCTGAAATTACCACATTAGAGATGTTTTTATTTATAGTTTGTAGAAGTGAGATGGAAAGAGAAATAAGTTACTTTTTATTCATTTTCTTTACCACTAGCTTCTCTCCCCTCCCCCGCAAGGTACTTCATATTTTCTTAAGGTTACCATATTTCTGGCATTTTGTTTATTATGCCCTTTTTTGTACTTGAATTCTGGTCCTCATTTGTGAATTCTCCACAGTTATTAAAATTCTGTTTTTCCTACTGTGTGCTATTATCATGTATTTTAGGATAGTGGTATATTTAATGTTTTGCAGAATTATTTTTTGTTTGTTTTAATCATGTTTATGGCAACATAACTTCAGTTTGTACATCACCTTCTATGTTAGTGATGATTATGAGTTACTTGCATCTAGTGAGTTATGACAAATTTAATCACGCATTTTTGAGAACTTTTCCTCATCTTGTACCAAAATCTTATTAAAATGCATATGCTGTGTGCATCGTGTGTGCTGTCTTGATCAGACTTAGAAATTGTTTGATCGAACTTAAATTATTAAAAGTACCATGTGATACTATTGCCATAAAGCTTAATCGAAGAGTTTAATAGGAACTGTGTGTGTTCTGCAGGGTTTTTCATTTTTGTTGATTCATTGCTTGTATGTTCTCCATGATATCTACAATGAAAAAGTGGTGGTCTTGGCTCGTAGCTAGATAGAATTGCTGGTCAAATCATTGCTCAGCAAAAATAATGTCTGTCGTTGTATATCACACAGACAACGGGGATGTTGTCATGTGCTGAAACAAAATGGGTTTTGTTATCTGACCCTGTTTCCTTGTCCCTGTTTTATATCATTCTCATGCACTTTGGCCCCTCTTTACTTTTCCTTGTGCTTCCCTCCCCCAACTCTCCTCTCCCGTCTCCTCACCATCCCGAAAGCCTCCGTCTTCCATGAGGTTGGTAAGTCCTAGCCTGACTTCCGTCGATATTGTGATATCTTGACTCCCATCCCCACTCCCACTACTCCTCCGAAACCCACACCCACGTCTGTCTTCTGACACCAGTCACTGCCTCACTCTTTGCTGCGTCCTGCATGTCCCCCTCATCGCTAGCGCGTCCCCGTCACCACACCAACACTGCCTACATCGCCCCACTTATAAAACCCTCCCATGAGGCTGCATCCACCTCCACAGACTGTCCCATTTCCCTGGTCCTTTTTTACAGCAAACGCTCCAGAGAATGGTCTACACTTGACATCTCCGTTTATTTCATCTTCCTTCTCTCTTACACCCACATTCAGAGGGTATTGTCCCCTCCACTCCACAAAGGAAGCTCTGGTCAGGGACTCTGACGACCTGTTCTTTGGCAAATTTAAGGTCAATTCCTAGCACTCCTTGGACTAGACCGGCCAGCAGCTGTTAACAAGTCGACCTCTCCCATCTTTTTGAAATGTCTCTTTCACCAGGCTTTCTGCACCCCATTGCCTCTTGATCTCCTAGTTCATCAACTGTTCTTGCTCAGTGTCTTCACTGGTTCCTTAGTAGTTGGGGAGAGGGAGTGTGCCACCCCAGTGCGGTCAATAAACGGGAAGCAGTACCTACAAGGAGTTGAAAACCGGTAATAAAACTAACACTTAGCCTGTTTAATTATTATGTTTAACATGCACTGGCCGTTCCAAACAATGTCAGTGATAAAATACTGTCCCTGCTGGAATGGACAACTAATGGTATCTCCTGCTTTGGTGTTCCCCCGCGTAGGAGTGTATCTCTGGTTCCGTCATGGACCAACCTTCTCTCATACGTGGTCTTATTCAGCCTCATCTCAAGGATTTAAACTGCGGTCTATATGTTGCCCCCCACTTCTCCTTCCCTCCCTCCGTTCCTCCTGCTTTTCTTTCTTTCCTTCCTTCCTTCCTTCCTTCCTTCCTTCCTTCCTTCCTTTTCCTCTTCCCCTCTCTCTTTCCCTCTCCATCTCTGTCCCTACCCGCATACCTGCCAAGTTGACACCTTCACTTGTATATCTAAATTGGGCATGTCAAACTAAACATGTTCTAAACTGCTGATTCCAAACCCCCTCCTCCTTCCCAACTTGTTCCACCTGCATTTTTCCTCATCTCAGCAAATGACATCTCCATTCTTCTAATTTCTTGGACAAAACGCCTTGGGGTCATCTTTGATTCTTTTTGTTCCCTCACCCTCCTCAGCAAACCCATCGGCAAGTCCTATCGACTCCTCTTTTGAAATACAGACCAGTTCCTCCCCTGCCTCTGTGGTCCAAGCCACCATCGTCTCTTACAAGATCACCTCTCCCGGGAGACTACATCCACTTGATTTCTCAAGTGTAATTTTACACTTAGGCCTCAAATTTCTGGAGAAGTTTTTTTTTCCCCCTTTGGCCACTGTTTCACCACTCCCCCCAGGGTCTTGCGTCTACTTTGCTTCTCTGTCATTATCTTTTATTGCCTTTCAGTAATCTTCAGTGCCACTTCTTTATTTTCCTTCCCCAGAGTTCTATACCCCGCCCTCATCCTCCATACTTCCGGAGACATGTCATTCACTCACAAGTGATCAGTTATTACTGCTTCCAAATATTTCCAATTCAGACTTCTCTTCCAAGATCTAGTTCCATAAACGTAAATGTTTACTGAGCAGCTGTGCTCTAATACGTGTCCAAAATTGAGCTCATCATCTATTCTCTCACCCCAGTCTTGGACCTTTGAGCATCCCTTTTCTCTCCAATGGAATCACTATTCTTGCTTTCACCACGATTCCTTCTAGACAGTAATAGAATGAAGTACAATAAATGTTCCAGTGTTCCTCTTTCTTCCTTTCTTTTTCTTTCCGTTTTTTAAAAAACTTCTCCTCTATTCCATCCTCCACGCAGCATCCCAAAGATGCAAATGCGATCACGACACCGCCCTGCTTAAAACTCTCACTTTGCCAGAATCAAGGGATCCTTTGCCAATACTTGCATTCAGGCAAAGGAGAGAAAAAATTGGCTATGTCTCAGAAACCGTTTTTTTCTGCTGCTAATACAGTCCAAAGAAAGCAATGTGCCAAATCTCATCAATCTGTTTGCTCATTAATGAATGATTTATTAAATAAACATTTCATGGGCATGCATAAGTATTGTCTTGAAAATTCATAGCAGTTTCCAATAGTGCATTTTTCACTCTTGGCTCAAACCTAACCTTTCTAATCTTCCTTTTCTGAGGCTATGCATACTTTCACTAACTTTCCCTTTCCAGATTTATTTCACTTATGTTCGTATTCATCATTGCCTAGGTCAATTCTCATAAGTGTAATTTGGGGTATATGACTATATAAATTTGACCTTTCCTAAAGTGGTGAAATGTAGAAAAGTCCAAACAGTGAAAATCCAAGGATTATTTACATATAATTTAGGAAAACTTTTCTGCGTCTTAGGTTAATGGTGAATTTATTTCAACAATTATAGTGTTGGTAAAAAGAATTGATCTAGTCATCTGAGGATTTTCTTTTATGGCCATATATAATTCACAAAATAAATAATCCTGCACATGGGAAGCAATAATTTCCCACATACGTATGTAACTGTATAGAATAGTTTATTATAAGTAGTAATGGTGCATTTCATGTCAGCATATGTTTTCTTCTTTATTAAATGTATCGGGGTGACAGTGGTTAATAAAATTATATAGGTTTTAAGTATACAATTCTATAATACATCATCTATGTATCACATTGTGTGCTCACCACCCAGAGTCAGTTCTCCTTCTATCACCATATATTTGATCTCCTTTACCCTCATCTACCACCCCCTTCCCTGTTTTCCTCTGGTAACCACTAAACTGTTGTCTGTGTCTATGAGTTTTTGTTTGTTTGTTTGTCTTGTTCATATGTTGCTTTCAGTTTTATATCCCACATACGTGTGAAATCATATGGTTCTCGATTTTTCCTGTCTGACTTACTTCGCTGGGCATGGTAATCTCAAGATCCATCTCATGCAGCACATGTAAGACATTAAATATTTAGAAAGTGTAGAACAAATATTTCCTTGTTGTGCATGGTACCTGGAGGTGGTGATCACAACGACTTACGTTTCATCCTTACAATGACTTGGTGTGGGAAACAGAAGAGATTCTTTTCTCCCCACTTTACAGACAAGAAGACTGGCTCCAAGGGGTTTAAATAGATTTGTGTACATTTACACAGTCTAAAGCCAGGGTTTTAATTCCTATATCATACATTTCCCATTTAAGTTGCCTTTGTGAATACAAGTTAAAAATATTGTCTTTCGTTCATTGTGAATTGCTTGGGAGAAAAAAAAGCAACGCCTGTTTTGTGCTTTGATAATGTGTTCAGTGGGTCATATGATTTAGGTGACTGCAGTGTAAGGAATACTCTAGAAAATGACTCAAATCCAGAGTTTGTGTATAAAAGGAGATTGTTCAGCATTTTAGAGACTGCCACATTTGCGGTCCCATACATTCTGAGATCTCTTGTAACTTCTTAAGATTTTCTCTTCATAGATGGCCGAGGGTGGGGATTTGGAGTGAGCCAGGAGACGAACCCTCTCTTGTGAGAGAAAACCTCAAGCTGACTCGTATATCACTGCCAGTAACTTCAGAGCGCATCTTCTTCACTACAACTTTTATCAGTTGCCAAACCATTGTGAAGTGAACAGTCTTTAGAACTTGGTACACGTACCACTCTTATCGCAGCCTATGTAAAATTTGCTTAAGGCAAAAACAAAAACAGAAAAACACTAAATTGCTTAGGAAACCAATGTTTAGTCTCATTAACATTCGCTATTTCCAAAATATCTATATAAATAACAGTGATATTTTGCAGGCTTAAAACACTAACTTAACTGATGGATAGGGAGTACAGCACCTATAAATCTAATCTAAAAAGCCGTAATACCAAACGGATGTAGTGTTTTCTTTGAATAAGTTGTGTTCAGCCAGGATACACCAAAGCCACTAAGACTCTCATGCATGAGTACAGCTCCTACTTAATTCAGTGTGAGACAATTTATATTCATTAACTTTACTCCTTATTGCACCCTGAAATCTGGGTATTTTTGTTTCCTTTTCCATATAGGCGCCTGGATTTCAGGGAGGCTAAGGAACTTGCTCCATCAAATAGCTAGAAAGCGGGTGGAGCTGGGTTTTGAGTCCAAGCTATTAGGCTCTAAAGTGCATGGTTTCCGCCCGCAGCACAAGCATGTACATAGGAGTAGTCAATATTCTCCTAAGGAAATAGTTTTTGCACAACCCAAGCTTTCTAAGGGCCAGGTAGCTAGAGCCAAAGTGGGCAATTTTTATGTAACTAATGGCTCACCTTTTACCTTTGCTTGCTCAAAATTTCAAGCAACGAGAATGAATCTCAAATAATTTTTAAAAAGGATTATTATTTCCACACAGGATCTCTTGCTGCTCTGGTTCTCCATGCAAGAGTGAATGATGGTTTCATGGATAATGGTTCCAAAGGAGTATGCCCAAGGAACTCATTGAATGTGATTGAATTAAAATCGTGGGAATTATGTTAATCATTACAGATCACAGAACACATTTTTAAAAAAAGCTGTGAACCTGATTCAACTCTATAATTGTTGTAATAATTTAAAAGTAATGCAGTCTTAGAGGGAGGTACCTATCGCTGCAGAGGTCTTTGAGGTGAAACTGTAGAGAAGATATAGTGACTTCCAAGAACCAAATAACACGACAGAGACAAAGAAATGCAACTTTCCTGTGGGTAAATTAATTATACCCTTGTAAGGAGTCTTTGAAAGAGTTAAAGGAATACTGATAAAGACACACGACTGGATATACATTTATTTTCTATTTAAAAAATAACTCCAAAAGGCGTTTGACCTAAAATGAGGCTATTCACAAAATTTGGTAACCATGGAATAGGAGATAGAGGCTTTCATGGATTAGAAACGAGCTCTGAGATAGAAAGCAAAGGGTTGGGAGAAACAGCTGGTGCTCCACAGGAACAAAGGTTTATTATTGGGTCGGGAAGGGAGCTGTGTGTAGACAGGAGGAGCTTCTTATGTGTACGAGGAACCTAAGAAAGCCAACACAACATGCTAAGGGGTGAAAATCGTGTTAGACAATATAGAGAGATTGTGACAAATCCTAGAAAGACTTAAATGTTGATAACGGGGCAACTGGTTGATAGATTGGGCCATGATGTTATCCCTCACTTATGACAATAGAAGTTCCATCTTTCAACTTCAAACCCCTCAGAAATAAAAACAGAATCTTATATGGAGAAATGGATCAGGAATGAGCAAATCTAAGAAAAAAAAATATCTCAGTGAGAGCACTTTAAAATATGAGACATTCTGAAGATGTGTGAGTTATCTATTGAAACTAATTGCCATCAGGAACTTAGGAAATTCTTTTGAGGTCCCATTATACTGAGGCCATCGATGATTTCAGAAGCAGAAAGAAGTGATCAGACATGCCTGTCCTTAGAGGACCCAGCGGATACCGCTCCCTTACTCTACAAAAGTAACTCCTGGGCAAAACCAGACAGGGCAGGGCAGAGGAGCTTTACTTTTCCAGAAAATAAAAAAAATTACCAATCCAGCCCCATTTTGATAATTGACACTGGAACATCCAGTGTCCTTCAGCCTGTTAGCGCCTAGAAGGAATAATTTAAGAGAAAGCACTGCAGGTCAACAAAGATGAGGTTGCTTGGTTACCCTAAAGGGTTTGGTAGCATGCTGAGTCGCTCAGCTTTTTAGACACGCACTCTTTGTATCCACATAGGAAAAGGACAGAGAAGACCACTTGAAACCGTTTTTAATTGCAAACTTGCTTCATCTGAAAACAGGCTTCGCTTTTGCAGTGCAACAGCCCGTTCAGAGCTCTTTATTAAAATGTAAACTACCAAGATGGTAATAAATGTTGCATCTGATGTGTTCTTCTAAATATTGATCGTATTATGATGAATTTGCTTTGAAGGAGTTTGAGCTGTCTTTTTAAGAAGGTAGGAAATTCAAAGTTTGTAGACTCCCTGGCCCAAGAGTCCTGGGGGCTGCCTCCAGGCAGCCCTGCTCAGAGCCTTGGAGATGGACAGACTCAGAGAAAATCCTACCTCTGTTGCTCTGTGCCTTTGGAAGAAATTCCTGTAAGTGTCTGACCTTTGATATCTCATCTCTTCCGTGAAAGCAGTGGTTTTTCTGTTGCAGATTTACTGCCAGGATTGAGTAAGAAAATACGTGTTACATGCTTAGCACCTAACTGTTTGCCAACGAATGTTCACTGATTATTTTGAAATTGAGAGAGCACCAAATATCTTCTCTTTTGTATTCACAGAGTCTGTAAAACATCTTTTTGCAATGAATCACAGAGCTGTGCTAGAGGTGGGAGGGGCTTCAAGAGCAACGCAAGGAGGAGCCAGAGGGTGGTTGAAACTAGTGGACTCTCTTTTAGGATTTAATCTTATCCTCCTATTAAAAAATAAGAATTGAGATTTTTTTTTTTAATGGTTGTAAGTGAGGTGGGCCTCACCATGTTGCCCAGGACTACAGAAAATGTTTTTCTTTCTCTTTATTGCTCTAGACCAGTTGGCTTAAGATTTATTCTGTTTGTATGTATTTTATATTATGTGCTAAACATTTTGCTAAAAATAGTGACACGCTGTATTGTTTAATGCATTAACAAATCAGTGTTAGGGGTGAGATATGGAAGTTTTGTAGGCAAACACCGTCTTACTACAACACTTGGCAGCTTAAACATTCGGCCATTATTTAAAAAATTCCAGTGTCTACTGAACTTTTGTCACATGCTTCCCAAATTTTGCTGATAAGAATATAAAAAACACATGGCTGTTGCAATCATCAAGTGCAGATTAGATTAGATGTATTCCCAAATCACAACAAACAATCTTAAACTTAGAATTCTCTGTTTATGTATCTAGACTGTTTTAAAAACACAAAAATTCAGACCTTTCCATGACCACTAGATTTATATTGATTATGGCTTTTGAAAAAAATATTATTTCAATTAACAGGAAAAAGAAAAAGATTTGCCAGATGAGAACTTGATGATTTTTGCACGACGATGAAATGCCTTTAAGTTATCATTTGACTTACCAGGATAAATATTATTCATATAAGGGAAGGGAAAGGTGAAAAGGTGTGATGTGATGGGGAAGCTTATGGGTGTATGGCACTGCGAGGAAATGAAGGAGCTGTGAGAACTTCCATTTCCATAAATTAAAGGGAATAGGAACCCTACAAATTTAGGTTTTAAGCATTGCCTTGGGAGATGTAAGCATCTGGGTTAGACTAAAGGAAAAGGTGGCGAGCAGAATTCAGGCCAATATGAGAAAAATGAACACGAGGAATAATTGCAGAGTTAAGAGGAAAGCTACTTTGAGAATTTTAAACATATGGCTGAGTGTATCATTGTGGTTAAGAGAAAACACCTGAAATCAAAATGCGTGGGTTCAGATCTTAGCCCCACCACTTGGTCGGGGTGGCCTAACGCATATAAAGGCCGTCAGTCAGTACCTGGCACAGAGCAAATACTCTGTAAAACGTTTATTGTTGATGGCGGTGTTTGCGATGATCAGTACGCCATTCCACGGGGGAAATGCGGCTGATTACGCCCACATTGTGTTAATAAAAAAAAAAAAGAGTAATTTGGTACCATTTTCAAATGTGTGATCATCACCAAATTGACAGAATAGAGTAGAATGCTGGATAAATTGTCAGTGGTATTATTTTTAATAGTATTAAATAAGAAAGGGCAGGCGCTAGAGAACACAAATTAGTAATCTAATTAAATCATCAGCAAAAGAGACAGATCGTGTTAACAAGAGTCAGATTTGTTATTGGAGAGCAATTATGAAAGTGAAGTATTGAAAGATGCCGTGTATCATGACTAGGTTTTACACAATTCATTTTACACAGGCAGAGAAGTGTAGATTAGTCAGTTCATTTGGTAAGCTAAAAGCTCCTTTATTAAAATATTTATATCATTTGCATAAAGGAAGCAACACTGGTGAAGATCTAAAAAAAAAAGCTCTGTGGCACCCTGAACAACATTCATGTATGAAATTATTTGCACGAGTCACTCTCATTGGCGCAGATGCCAAGTGCCACGTGACCTAATTCGTGAGGTTAAGTGACAGTTCTGGTTTTGACATATTGTGCATTTTCTTAAATGACTCTCAAGTAAAATGATTTCCATGTGGCACCAAACTATTATTTGCTTACGTTTTATATTTGATGAATGTGAATCTTTAATGAAATAATCAGAATGTTCACAGGACTAGTGAAAAGTTGCTTTCTTCCCCCCCCCCACTTGGTTTCTGGCCTTCACAGAAATAGGAAGACCTTTACGCGCTCCTACATACTGTGTTACTCCAACTGGGCACATGCGGAATTTCACAGACTTTTATACAAGCCCGATCTGGGGCTGTCAGGCTCAAACATGGAGACCTAAGGGCAGAGCGAGTTACCTTAACTTTCTATGAGCCCCGTCTCCTGATGTGTAAAATAATGATTAATAATTGCCTCATGATTTTATTGTGAGTAATGCTGGATTGTTTTTATCTAAATAGCTGTCACAGTACCTGACAGAGATACGAATTCATGAGCTGTCATTTTATTTTGATTTTTATGAATCTTTAAGGAGCTGCAGTCATTTGGTCAAATGCACTTGGGTACTACTGGTATCTATTTGAGTTAGTCTGTTTACTACATTGAAGTTGTGTATGTGTGTGTATAGAATGGTAAGGATTGTTTGATAAATTGTTTATTTTTTGCTAGAAGAGTCGGAAATAAATAAGTTTACATATGCAAACATTCATATATACCGTGAGTTCCAAAAAAATGTCTACAAAGTGGACACGTTGGTCAACGTTGCTCAAGCAGTGATTCGCTGTAATTAGAAGTGTCTGGACGGTAACCACTTTGAGCACCTCTTGTAATTGCAGAAGTCAAACGTGACTTGTATTCATCTTGTATTATCAGTATGTATTGAATATTACAATTTTAATAGTTTTTTTCTTTCTTAAAATATGTATACATTTTTTGGCACCGTGTGTGTGTGTGTGTGTGTGTGTGTGTGTGTGTGTGTGTAACAGGAATTAGTATCTGCTTGGGTATAATTGAAAGAGCTTTGAATTTAAAGTTCTGAGGCTCTGGGAAGCTTTGATAAAATTCTCATCTTGAGATTCATCTGTTTTAGGATATAGGGTGTAGATTAAGTATATTGAATTAAGTGTCCTGGGTGACTTTGACATGCCTCACTCTGTCCTTAGCTGAGAATCTGTGAAGTTGAAAGTTCTTGATGAACTCACAAGAGATCGGGGAAAATATACATGGACCGTGTAAGGAGTTATCTCAATATATCATACGTGCTGAAACATGTATAAGCTCATTATGATGGGAGCCCAGAGGATGTGACATTCACGTTGGGTTTCGAGGGAAGAATAAGAGATTAACAGGAGAGGAACAAAAAGACATTCAGAAGAGAAAAGGGAGAACGTTGATCAAGGCTTAAAGACACGAGAGGTTGCCATTAGGAAGAAAGTGGGCTGCTTGAGTGACATATTGGGTGGACATCAACACTGCGATCTATTTAGAAGTTATTCCTGGATTTATAAGCAAGGACAAATTCTTCCTTTCAAGACAAATGTAAGATATATTTACAAGAAAACATGTTTTCTGTTGTTGGAGGAAGAGCACTGCGTGTTTATTATGACTGCGTGATTTTTAGCTAGATTATCACCAGAGGCCAAAGGTTTTGCACATAGCAGGAAAAACAATTAGCAAATGCAATAAGAGTGCCTTCGCGTGCACTTCTATTTTCAAGGTTAATTATTTGTTTAATTAAAGCGGTCAGAATCAACCGGAGATGCTGTTGCCTAGAAATATGAGATGACTGTGAGTCTCTTTGGCAGTATAAGCATTGTGTGACAACTTCTTTTAATCTCTCAGTAAGATCTGGCTTTTTCTCACTTTGAAGACCATATCGCGTTGTACCTTTATTTCTATTACTTTCTCTTAGTTGTTGATTATTTATACAATTTTACCTGCATTTTACAAATGAGGGCATTGAGCCTTAACAAGGTAAAGGGATATATATACATAAGGTCTCATACTTAGAAAGTGGTAGAGGGCCGGCCGAGTGGCTCAGTTGGTTAAGAGCTCGCTCAAGAGTTTGAGCTCTGAGCAACAGCAGTTCGAGTCCAGCCCGAGCTGAGCAGCCACTGAGCTACCAACAGGTAGCAGGATGGCTCAGCAAAAAAAAATAAAAAACAAAAATAAAA
>NW_017731430.1:3997902-4027902 GCF_001890085.2 Hipposideros armiger
TCGAGTCCAGCCCGAGCTGAGCAGCCACTGAGCTGCCAACAGGTAGCAGGATGGCTCAGCTAAAAAAAAAAAAAAAAGAAAGTGGTAGAGCCATGATTTGCACTCAAGCAATTCTGTATCCTTAAAAGATAGCTCTTGAGATATTATGAGAGGTTTGATTGGCACGACAGGGAATTCGAGGCAGGGAGATTGCGGTGGAGGCTCTTGAAATTGTCAGGAGAAAAGAGGAACAGAGACACACAAATGACAAGAGACATTGCCAAATGGAATCCAGAGCATGTGGTCCCTTGGTGTGGAGGAAGAATGAAGCATTGAAGGTGATTTCTGAGGGCTAGTTGGTTTTTTTTTCTAGATTCCTCTACAACAGGAAACATAAAGAAAGAATGGAATTGGATGAAAACAATGATTTGTGTTTGGGGTTAAGGTGAGGAAACCAGGACATTGTTAGCGCCAGGCTCTGGAGCTCAAATAAAAGATCAGGAAAAAGATATGGGGTTCTCGATTACTTGGGCATATTCTTCAAGTTTCCTTAAGTGCTTATTTTTGGCTTTGGCCTCTCACATCAGCTACCATATATTGAGTTTGTTTCTTCTTTTTTTCTTTTTTTGCTTCCTTGACAGAGAAGTAAAAGTATGCTCATAATTTATGTAATGTGCCATTGTCATTATAATACATAATCCTATCATGTAGGCTTGGCCAGATATCTAAGAGGGAAGAAGCTGAATGAGATTTTCCTGCTTCCATATTTTATCGGTATTGTTATATCTGTTGTGTGCTGCTCATCATCGAGAATTAGATCTAAGCTCACACTCTCTGGACCCATTTCGCCAACTGCTGCTCACTAGGATGTCAGGTGCGCTAGAGAGACTGCCCTGAGCTCCACCTGATGGCTTATCTCATTGAAAGCCAGACTTTGGGTTCCTGTGGTATTGGCTCCGATTGCAGAGCTGGACGAGGTCTGCTAACGACCTTTCACTCTGATGTCCTCTGCAGACACTGCCTCTTTGGGAGCCAGGACCTGTGACGATGACCTTACGGAACAGCCGTTGAGAGCAGCCTCAGGTAAAATCGGTCTATTCATCCTCAAAATTGAGTCAGTCCTCAATGAGATACAGTTGTTCCTCTCATAATTTACGCAATAAATGGATCTCTGGAACTGCTCTAATTTGATATGATCAGATCCCTTATACAAATAAGTTAACAGCAAAATAAAAAACGTCCATATATTTGGATGCACATGTAAAGTAAGTACTTAAAGAACAAGTAACCTCTGCTGGATAATTTCTCACATCTACATTTATACACTATGAAGTTTCACCGAAGTGGTCCATTTTTATACGAAGTATAAGTCAATAAGCCGGATATTATTGTTGCACAAGTCCAACAGCCCAGTTGGTGGAGTTATGTTTGGTTAATTAATGGGTTGATTGGATTTTGTATAGCTATGTCAACACATTCACTAGTCTCGGTGCTTTGTGTGCAATGTGTATGTTAAAAATGGCAGCCGTGCCTTGTTAACTGCATTATATACAGATAATTTAAGAGGAAATTCACCCATGTTGCTACAACACACCTCATTTATTTCTGCTATATAAACATGATCCCAGTTTCTAGATTTATACAATTGGAATAGTAGTGTGCTATATAGAACAAAAAATGGTTATTAAAAAAGACTTTCACATTCATAATGGGGTATTGAAATACTTAAATAAAAATACAGCTTTGCAAGTGAAAACATTCCTCCAATATAAAGTCAGGATTTCCCTGTTAAGAAATTATACAAAGTTAACTTTACTTTCACCTATGCATGTCTCATGAATACTTTTTAATTTTAGATGTTGTTTTTTCCTAGAAAACTAGATGGCATATTTAAGATACAATAGCCCAAATCCAGTTCCTCTCCCCCACCTCAAAAGATTTCATAAATGATCAGATTAGAAATAATAGGGCAAAAATCAAGACCATGACAAAAAATTCCCAAACTGTGTCTCTTATTAGAGACCATTTCCTGTGACTACATTTCTTTCTTGTTTTGTAAACAAAGACACAAAAACCTGCATCTTCATCTCAATCTCTCTGAGAAGTTTTATATTTAGATACTCCCATGCCTCCTGGGTATTTTCATGGAGATGTTCTACATGGAAATCAAATGTAAAAATTCCAAGTCGAACACCTTTTTTTCTGTCAAACCATGTCTTCTCTTTTTTCTCCATCTCAGTTGAGGATGACACCATGCCATAGACCTAGTTACCCCAAGTAAGTAAACTAGGAATCATCAGCTATTTTCAAAATATTAGTGCCAGAGATGGCGGGGCATACGTCATGAATAAGACAGATGAAGTCTCTCACTTTTGGACATGATTTCTATACAAATGAGTTATTTTCAGATTGCAACAACCATGATGAAGCAAGTAAAAGAGGTTCTGAAAATGTGGTCCCCAGAAGGGGGGAGTAACCTCTGTTGAGAAAAGAGAGTGAAGGAAGACAGAGACACAGAAGTCCCCCTTACCGTACACAGCATGGAAATCGTTGGTGGCTTTGAGAAGAGCAATTTGTGTGAAGCCAGCCTGGAGAGGGTTGAATGATGAGTGCGACTTAGTAGAAAGAGAAAATGCACACATACCCAAACCAGACTGAAACCGAACAAACAAATACCTCTTTTCTGCTTTATTATAAGGAATAATAAAGGGATGGCATAGAGGGGACTCCCCTTTTCTCCTCCCAGTTTTGCTTCCTAAATTCAATTCAGACTGCCAGCCAGCCTGTATTGCCTGCCTACTGTATTGCAGGCACTGTTCCAGGTGCTCCTGGCATAAAGATAAAGGAGATAATCACTGTTTTCAGCAAGTGTGTACCTATTAGGGAAAGTAGGTAATCCAAAGGTAATTTCCACGTACTAGGGTAGGTTGTTTGACATTGATGTTCAGGAAAAAGAAGACAATCTTATTCAGAAACATTAATCCCAGCTCAAGGTTCAAGGAAGACTTTTTGGAGAGAGAAGTAATTCATGGTACTAGTAATGATACAGCTAACATGTTTAAATACTTGTTTTGTGTTAGGCTCTGTGCTGACTGATTTGTATGTCTTACAACCAACCTCTGAGGTAGGCAAGACTGACTCCATCTTCACAGATGATGAAACCGATATTTCGCAAGGTGGGCTTGAAGGAAACAAACGAAGCAAAACAAAACCATGTATACAGTGGAGAAAAGTTGTCCTAGATAAAACGAGGCAATAGAATGGTCTGTATAGGAAGAAGGCATCGATAACAGCCGCGTGTTTCCAGAACAGTGGTTCACAGAATGGGGTCCCTGGACCAGGGGCCTCATCATCACCTGGGAACATGCAGATGGACTTTTCAGGCCTCCCTCTAACCTGTTGAATCGGAAACTCGAGGGATGACGCCCAGCAGCCTGATTTCTAACAAGTCTTCCAGGTGATTCAGCTGCCATACCGTTTGAGAAAACTGTTCTTACATATTAAGTGCCAGGTAGGAAGGGAAGAAAGAAGACACTGGCGTGGTAAACAAGGACCGTGTCCCTTGGAGGTATTCTTGCCATGTGCAGAAGATCGAACTTTTTCTTTATAAGGGATGGGAGTCCCTGAAAGATTTTAAGTAGATAGAAATAGATCATACGGAGAGTAGATTTGAAGGTTGGGGGTGAGGACTGGGCAGCAAGACAGTAGAAGGGCCCAGGGAAGGCTTCTTATAAGCCAGGTGTCTTGAAGAGATAGATGCTCAGTATATAAAACTAAAGCTGCTTAAGTTACTGCCCTCTGTTTCCTCTGTACATGACGACTCCATGGGCTTAAAAAGCATGTAATGTTTTCCTTAGAAGACAGAGAGAGGGGTTTCAAACCCATTGTGTATAGACCATTGGGAACCAAGCACAGTTCTCTGACGCTTAGATCAGAGGTACATCACTGGAGTAGAATTGCTTAAATATTGTATATTATAATGTTATAGGATAAATTAATAGTAGTTTTTCTAACTGTTTTTTTTTATTCTTCAATGATAATAACTCTAAGCTAGTCATTCAAAACTTTTCTTTCAAATATAGCTTATGTGGACGTGTAAAGTAACCTTTAGGACCATCATCATTTCCGCCATGATAAAAATGCTAGGGGAAATTAATTGTGCTGCACTTCTAGAAGACTACAGTATTATTTGGAAACATTTTAAAATTAAAATATATTATCAATTGTCTGAAAACTGGGAAGTTCTACCGGACCCTAATGCACATTTTAACTGTAAGCACATTCGTATCATAAAGTGTAACATATGAATAGATGTTATAATACTTTCATTATTACTATATGTCATAGATTAGTGAAGAAACTTAATAATGAAAGTGAAAACTGCCTTAGCATCTTTATCTTGGAATTTCATGTATCTTTATTTAGAAAATTTACATAATAGAATTTATATAATTTTCTGCAGTTTCTAAGGCATCCCTTTAACACGTTTAATGTCATATATGTGTGTGTATATATATATATATATATATATTGTGTGTGTATATATATATATATATTGTGTGTGTATATATATATATATATTTTTTTTTTCCTACAAAGCATCTTACATTATATGGCCTTTTACAATCGAGGAAGCGTGATACTTGAAAATTAGAATGTAGCACCCTTTCCCTTTTCCCCAAATCCAGTGTTCAGTTTTTCTGGATAAAGTGATTTCCCCGCATTCATACTTTTAACTCTAAAGTCTATTTATAAAATGAATGTCAACTTTACTTCAAAAACTCTTTAGAATAAAAGTGACTTTCGGGGGTGGGGTGGGACTTGTATGAAACTTTATGGTGTATATCAGTTACCCTTTGATTATTTTTTGCATGATTAAAAATTTGCGAAGTTCTATGGCTCCAAAGAGCCTACCTGTAATAAACAGCTTTCGCCTTCGAAACCACAAAACAGGTCTGAATTGCTTGAGCATTAGAGCTAATTGCCTGCCTACTTCAAAGGAAGAACCAGAAAAGGGGGGGGGGCGGGGAGGGGGGAGTCACAGAAGCAGAGGCAATGCGGGCCAATCCACCTCAGAGGTTATGAGCTGTGGCTTGGAAGGGCCGGGCTAAGTTATGGCCTCGGAACTGCTGTTTGCGATTAAGTTGATGGGGAGAGTCTATCCCACAGTCTCTCCCTGCTGCTGACACAGAGTCTTTGTTCACATTCAGATTTCTCAAACTGTTGCCAGGGTCAGGCTGAGGTCAGACACCACAGTGATGTATGGAAGAACATGTCTGGGAATTTCTGTCGCCCTTAAAACACATCCTAGAAAATGAAGAATTGGACCCTGCGAAAACTGTCTGATGAGACCCAGATTATACTGTAGTTTTTCTTTGAGGACCTTCATAATTTTCGTTTTCTCCTCCTGACACGCAATGTTTTATTAATGCGAGTTGCGATAGCCCTTACCATTTTATGTCCCCTCAAGATAAGGACCCTGGTAGCACTCTGACACTTCATTTTCCAGCCCTGGGGTAAAGGTCCAGTAAATCTACTCACAGAAATCGTGCATCCTTTGCCCAGGATGAGCTGAAAAGTAATTGCTGTGGGTTGTCATAGGTCGCGGCCTGACACTGGATGTCACGTCACGTCACGTGTGTGGACTTGGCAGGGACACAGCCCAATCCGGTCATGAGCTCAGACTTCCAGCCTCCCCAAACCATGCCGGAGTCCCCACCCAGCCTGGGCCCGTGCTGGGGAGCCTGTGTTTGATCAGTAATTATCACTGCCGGGAGAATGCAGGCGAGCGCCATGAGAAGTGTCCATTCTCTCTTCTTAAAGTCACATGTCCATGTGTGTTTGCCTGAAAGGGAACCTTCACTCAAATGCTCAGATGACTGACCCCCCCCACCCCCTTCCACGGCGACCTCCCCTCTGCTTTTGTTCAGTAGCAAAGTGCAAATATGGAGTGGATGGATTTGTATGGTGCCTCGCCAGACTCACAGTAGAAGCAGACTCTTATTTCGAATGTATTAAATGTCTTGTTTTCCCCCTTCACTTTTTGGGGTTGCCCTGGTGAAACACAGAACTGCCCCCCTTGGTTGTGTGCCCCTCACACGGTTGCAGAGCGTGGTGGCAAGAGAGGCACTAAATAGCAATTTTTTTTTTTTGTGCTCAGCTGCTACATATGACAGTGGATATTTCATTCCGCTGTCAGAACGTTATTAATAAAACATGGGGTGTGGAGAGGGCCACAATTTCCCCTTTCAATCACTATAGCATTTGCAATGAAAATTTTATGCAGTGTGTAATTTTCAGTTAACGCTTGACACTTAAAATGTCCATAGCAGCGTTTTGTCTGGTTATTGAAGGGTTAATTGTATCATGTTCTCTGCATAAAAGCTTTGCTTATCAAAAGCAAATAGAAGAACGTATGCATATGTGTGTCGATGACCTTTTGCCTCTCCAGGGTTAATTTATATGGTCATTAAAGATTTTATGAAATTGAGCAGCCTGGTGCTTCAAATCCCATTCTGCCTTCTTCTCCTAATTTATGTCATTCCTACCTGAACAGGGGAATATGATTTTTATTATTTTTTTTTCTGCTGCCATGCTGTGGGGAGTTGCAAGCCTGGTTATCTGGCATTACTCAGATTGCTAAAAATTCATTAAAATGTGACATCAGCGCAGTGAGAGACAAATGATCACAGGATGAAAGAGAACAGTGGGCCTTTCACGGATTAGTGCTACACAGACCCAGCATAGAGGCTAACTGCATAAACAGATTAATCCACCAGCAGCGGCATAGCTAAGATTTACAGAATAATTAAATAGGGTTGAGTTACTATGAGGATTTCCATGTAATCTAGCTGGTGTGAACCCGTGAATGAGGTGTGGGGTGATGTGGTTGTCATACAAGAAATAGACCTTCTTATGTCGTATGCCCTGCATAGCTCCCCCTATAGAAAAAAAAATCCCAATGTAACTGAACTTTGGAGATCTCACTCTGACAAATTTCAAAGAATTCCTCTGGGGTCTGGGGACTGAAGGCAGGAGTAACACCTGTCTTACATTTAACCTGTCATTATCACATTATTCCACGAAGAGTTTTTTTTTTTTTCTAAGAATTTGGTTTGCTCTGCCATCTATCCACATCCAGGGAACAGGGGGTCCAGGTGGCCTCGAAGCTTCTACTGTTGAAATGACAGAACTGCCTTGCACCCAGTTTTCAATCATTCCTAGCTTCCACTGTACTTAAAAGTGATTTCTTTTATTTCCATTTAGTACAGGTCCATTTTCTCAATGGATATACACGAAGTCGCTTTAGATAAAAATTCGCACGGGTAGCGTCAGCAGGTTCTCATCCAGGGGTTTTGAATAAATGTATGTTCGTTTTTGAGAATGAACGTCTGCAGATGATTCATAAGGAATCAAGTTTTTAAATGGTCACGTAGTGATTTGAGTGTGCATGTGGGGGAGAGGGCGGGTTTCAGTCCTACTGACGGGTCTGCTTTTCTTAACAGAAGACCAAGGTGAGGAGGCAGAGGGAGCTATTAAACCTACAACAGTGGCTGAGGAGGACGAGAAAGACAGAAGTGAGAGAGACACTGGCGAAGGCAAAAACTCTAATAAAGAGTCTGGTAAGATGCGAGAATCCGTTGCCTTTCCTTCCCCCTGCCCCAATCAGCCCTTCCTTTATCCACCCACCCCCAAGCTTATTAAAAGCTTTTATTCATTTTAAACTGCCTGAACATCTCCACTACTATTCATTGCATGCGATTTCTATCAGTAACCTCCCATTGACCTATTTTTAATCATAACCATCTGACGGAATAGATGTGGATAAGTTGAAGAATATTACAGGACGACCAGCGAGATTATTTTTTAATCAAATCAGTTTGTGTGCTTGTAATTTTTTAAGCGCCTTTCATTAATCTTAGCTATACTTGTGATTCCTCTGATGGCATATTAATTTTTCATAAGCACAGGATTCGATATCACTTGAATTTTTTCGTTCAATCACAGACAACCTTCCCCCCACCCCCCGACACACACATACCACGTAACCCTAAAAATAAATGTTGTTTTTCCTTGCTTTTTTTTTTTTTACAACTTACACTCAGGAATTTGCCCTTTTTAAGGGCATCTATTTGAGGCATTTCAAACAAAATCCAGTGAAAAAAGTTTACGGATGATTCAGCCTAAGCAAGAGGAAATATCATTGAAAAGGGATTAGGTGCTGGGTAATTCTGATCTTCTGGAATAGACAAATCCCAGTAATGAAAGCTACTGTCTTTGAAAACAAACCCTCATGTCGTGACATTTACTTGTGCACAAACAAAGCCTAGGCCAGCATCTGGTGTGGATACCTAAGGCTTTTTCTGTGTTTGATTTGGCAAATATATGACTTCATCCGTGCTTTGTATGTATGAGATGAAAATATGTGGCCCCAATGAATATTACATTGGCTACTTTTGCTGCACACTATACCTAGGTTTATTATGTTGGACTCATTGAAGCAGAAGAAGTGCTGAAACGGGTTCAAGCCTATTAGTTTCAGGTAGTCATCTATCTTTCTCTTGAGTTCCAGTGACAGCCGCATATAAAGAAGCTTGTTTTCACTATGAAGACATTGGGTTGTGCACAAAATATCATTTTTACATGCAAGTTTATTTAAACCTGAATTATCCCCCATTTGTAATTCAGTCTTTGCGTATCTTAGTTTTTCTGCATTCTCTTCGAGAAGTATTGGAAGGGCCGCCCTGCTCCTCGCCCCACACCGTTCAATGCTAAATTGCTCTCAGGAGTCCAGTGAGAAAGTGCCACTTAAATTTGCGTCCAGGATGTAGTGGCTAACATATGATTCTAATTTGACTTGAACAAAGAGGATCTAAGGTCGGTATTGAGCCTAAAGCAATGTAAAAAAAAAAAAAACAAAGAAAAAAAGATGCCATAGCTGTATATTAGTGAGCCGGCTCCTGAGGTTACTGACAAGGAATTTGAAGTACCTAGCGATCAGTTAAGGTCAAGGGTAGTGCTATCTAAGCCTCATTTGAAAGGAATTGGAAATACCAAGGGAGTCCGTGTATTCACGCTAGGGTGGACCTCGGCAAGACAACTTGCGGGAGGGCAGGGTTCTGCCTGCGCTCCTTCAGTGGCGTCTTTGTCACCATTGTACCAGGAGAGACGGCAGGCTCCACCCCTCCCAGGTGTCAGAAGAAGGCAAAACCCAGAGCTAGCACAGAAGAGTTCACCGAGCGTAATACTCAGGTCTATGACATCGTGCTGGGCTTTAAATATCGAATACCTTATAAAGGATGGATTCTGGGAGTCACTTGAAAATAGCTCCAGGCTCACCACTGGGGGGAAGGGTCTTGCCTGGAACGTACCACAGAGGCGGGCCCTCCACCCCCACCAGCACCGTGGACTGCTCTGCATAAATAATGGGCTCCCTCACTCCCTAATGGCCTGATGAGTTATTGCCCTTTCTTGAGCGCCTAGTTGTACCATATAGACAGGACTGGAGCACAGGAGAGGACACAGAACGTTGCGTAATGGCAGTCATTTCAAATGCATTCTTATCCCTGCAGAAATGCCTCCCCACGTGTATCTATAGGGATAAAAATGGGCTTTGAGCACCAACCAAAAGCAATTACCGAGATGCAAATATTTAGCCTTGAAACCTCCCAGACTTCAACACAATTCTCGTTATGGACAACGAACACGAACTTTTAACAAACTTTTCCACTTTCTAAATTGAATGCAATTAGGTGAGAAGATTATTGCACGGATTTTTTCCCCCCCCCGCTTGTAAATATTTCTCCTGATTGAGTAGCCGTTTATGTACATATTGTGTTTTCCTCATGTCAGTTAGAAATGTCTAAAGCTATGAGCAAACTTACAAATTAATCACTATCTTAATGTGTTAGATGGGAAAACAGTGTGACCCCGCTTTAACACAGAATTTTTTAGACAGCAAGGAATTAACACATGTTAGGAAGACTGTGTTTGTGTAAGCTGTTGTATAGTGTTGCTGACATTAATCTCTAGGACTAGAGCTTTCAAAATGAGACTTGGCAATATGCAAGTTATATTTGTTGAATATTCATTCATAATAGAAAAGCCTCCTAATGCCTCATTTATATTGTCATTTAAATCTAGTGCCACTTTAGATTAATTATAATCCAAATTATAGCTCTGTGCAGTACGAGAATTAATATAGAGTTTATCCAGATTAATACATTTGCATTGAAAATGTAATATGTCTCTGCCATGGCGAAGGGGACCACTTTTTAATAAGGGAGTAAACATGAGGAAGGATGGAAATTAACCTTCATTATTGCAATTAAAATTATCCTTTCATTCTAGTCTCATTAAAGAGAAGACCGTAACGGTAATTATAATTTAAAATTATTTGGAGTTGAATAACATCTGTTATCTCCAAGTTTTATAGTATTCAAATGTCATCAAATACATTGATTCATAAATAATAACTCAGTATTTTGTTTTATTTTTTCATGATTTGCTTTGAGTACATATGTGTTATTGGATTTTCCTCACTTGTTATGAGTATAAACCATTTTGCAACCTTCTGTATTTTAGGGATTGAAAATTATTAAGTAGGCGGTATCTGAATTGAAATGAATTATGTCATTTTTATATTAGCAATCTCATGCAAGTTAAATAATCTCATAACTGACAGATAATCACTGGCTCATCTATTTGGCAGTGCTTATTTATAATTAGACATCATTTTTTTTTAGTTTAAGTGCATTAAAATGACATTGTTTTTTGAGAATACTGTGATGTCCTTAATAACACAAAATGGCTTATGATCTCATTTCAAAATTTTGTCTAGGGCATCAAACAGGGTTTATTTCAAATAAAGTTACAGATATAAACTATGAATAATCACCAAACTTAATCAAAACCTTCCTAAAATTGATTGGCCCTTATTTAATGTATTTCTAGGATAAACAATGCAGAGAAAGACCCCAGAGTTGAGCCCTTATAATTCACTAGGGAGGCCGTAATACCTGAGATAGCACCCCTTTGAAAAGTAGAAAAGGCACACGTGCATAAAATGTAACTTCTATCAACTTTGCAAAAAATTCTGATGAACTGCCGTATCCTCAAGAGTCTGTTTGTGTCTATGTGATCACATTTTGGCATTCTCTGCTCTTCTTATTAATGGCACGCATTTCTGGGGTGCCTAACTATAAATAGGAGGGCCTAGTTTCTATTTATAACTTCTTTTTAATTTAAAATAAAATCGTCCTTACACAGCTCCCAGCTTACATTAAGATCATGGTTTAATTAAGTAGCCCCAAAATACTGAAGTTGACATATATATTGGAGGGACTACTGTGGCCAACAGTTATCACAATGGCTATGAAATGACCCTAAAACCTTAACTGGTATTTTCTTGGTGCGGCATGACTGTCACTAAATTCAAAAGCAACTATATTGTTGATAAATATGAATAAGCCTAAAAATAACATGGATTAACTATACAAACAGGTACACCAATGTATAGTATAGTAACATGTTTCAAAGCTTGAAATCCGTTAAGTTGTTTTTTATCTTTTATAGTACCAATATTAGAATACATATATTTATGAAAATAAGGCCATAGCTATACATTCAATAGATTCAGAAGTTTCTGGAAGGTTTATTCTATGTCTGATGTTTCATAGGGCCTGTGACAGTCTCTGATCATATAAGGAACTGGACCAACTTTTATTTTGGTCATGTCTGTTTCTACCATGTACACAAACACAGCATGATAAGGGACTATATGACAGTATTATTTTCTTAAAGGAACATATTCTTACTCCCTAATGGAGAATTTTCAAAATACAATCTTCCAGCCTCACAGGAGAAAGGAACTGATGGGCATTGGCTGATGTAAATGACAGTCATCTTATACAACTTGATCTGACACCTTTAGCAGTAAATTTTATTTGCAGATACTCTATAGCATATTATTTTCCTGAACGTTTATTTCTAACACTTTAAAAACAATAGCACAGAGTATATTCTTCTTTGAGAAAGAAAAGCCTATTTTTTTATGCTAGAATTAATTATGAAATAAACATTCCTGTTTCTGGCATTATCTTTGGGTATCAAATACCTGGACAGTGTTTGATCAATGTAATGGAATTCTTCAGTCTCTCTCAAATTTTTCATTCAAATGTAAATATGATAAATTATTGTTTTCAACTATCTAGAAAGAACCTAAATTTCCTCAAGGCATCTGTATGTATAGGGAAAATGTACCAATTTAAATAAAATCTGATGTTTGTAAATCCAGAAATCAATATCAGTGTAATTTGTTGAAAATGTAGCACTAATTCTGTAGCTACCACAAACTCGCCGAGGGAGTAAAATTATCATCATTATGTCCTTAAAATTCTATTTTAATTTTTCTGTCCTTGGAGACACTCTTACTTTTAAATTCCTTTCAGAATTCAAAATTCCTGAAGTTGTTTATATGGTTTAAACATGCATCTCCATCCAGGATGGAAAAAGAATGTTATTTTTTTGGGGGGGGTTCATTTTTACTTTGTTTCCATAACATCTTTGACCTTATTTTTAAATTAAAACTGGGTTATTTTGCAATAAGTTGCAATTTGTTCATTTATATGAACCGTATGTGGATTGAAAAAAAAATCAAGATAAATCTTCATGCACAGCATACAATCAGATTACGCCTAGACTATATTTACGCGGAGTCTGATAGCAATCAATGGTTTAGCTTCACTGCATTTCAAGATGTATTTGCACCCAGTTGTCCAGTGATAGTGTCCTCACCCTGGAAATAATTTAGTTGCAAATTGACTGGAAGACGGTGAAAATTGAAAGTTAAAATTAGAAATACTCATAATAAACAGCAGAAAAAAGGTCAGATGATGCCGCGCTATGATGAGATTGGAATGGCTGGTAAATGAGGTTTTGTGTTTGTCATGAGATGTATGTGACATGCCTACCCAATGTTGCTGTACTATCCAGCCTCGCAGAGGAGATTATCGGGAAAATTGATGCTGGAAAGAATTTTCCGTTAGATTGGGAAATTAGAAGCACACTCTTTTTCTTTGATGGGTGAGCCCCCTACGCATTGCATTGCTCACCTAGGCAAAATTGTAAACCCTCTTGAACACTGAATATCTGGATTAACCTCATAAAAAACAATTGTCTTCTTGAGATTTGGACGACAGTAGTATGTGTACAGCAAAGAGTAAGTCACAAAAAAACAGCAGGTGATATGTATGTAACAGGTAGTTAATTTTTCAGGCCTACCTTCATCATGGAAGAGTATCATTTTTGCTTCTGAATTATAACTAGTTAGCTCTTCTCAGAATTTTGAAATGTGTTTGGTGTCCCAGCATTTTGAACAAGAGATAGGTTAATTAAACGTTAGTAAAAATAATTATGTTCTCAGTTAGCATTCGTGTATGGGAGTGGATTTGCTTTAATGTGGTAAAGGCATTCTGAGACACTAGAGAGCAAGTGTTATTGATGAATCTTTCAAGGTCACCTAGGGTTATCTAAACACGAGACAGGAGTACATTTTAAAATATATTTATAAAGTCCACTTAGTCGGTGGACACAAAGAAGTATACTTTTTGCCTTTTGAGATTAGCATTATTTAAAAGTGTCCTCTGTGTGTGTGTGTGTGTGTGTGTGTGTGTGTGTGTGTGTGTGTGTGTGTGTGACTCAGCGGATTTAAATTCAGAGCAATATGAAAGACATACGTTATTTCAGGTTTTGACATCTGTATTTGTTAGTCGTTTGAAATTGAGGTGTTCTCTTCTTTTTTGGGGGACCCAGGAATCATCACACCAGAAAAGGAACTAAAAGTCAGTGTGTCAGGGGTGACCCAGCCACTCCTGCTGGCAAAAGAAGAAGATGTTGCAACAAAAAGATCAAAACCAACAGAGGACAATAAATTCTGTCACGAACAGGTGAGTATGTTTTTTTGCCCTCTGCAGTGTCAACCTGTTTTTTTTGTTGTTTTTTTTCAATATCTTGTATTATGGCTTCTGGTAGTTTTAGAGCCCCCGATGACTCCACGCTGCTGAACAGTATGGGGACATTGTCACAGGCAATGCCATGACCCCCTGGTATTGCTTCTAGCCTCTGACGTCATCAGAATTCACTAACTAAGAGTGGTCATATTTATTCACTGTTTTCCAGTTCTATCAGTGTCCTTATTGTAACTACAATAGTAGGGACCAAAGTCGTATCCAGATGCACGTCCTGTCACAGCACTCAGTGCAGCCCGTCATCTGCTGTCCCCTCTGCCAGGACGTCCTCAGCAGTAAGATGCATCTCCAGCTGCATCTGACGCATTTGCACAGCGTGTCTCCGGACTGTGTGGAGAAGCTGCTCATGACAGTAAGGACACCAAATGTTGATGCATGTGTGACGCGATCTCTGGAAAGGCGGCAACACAAAATCTGCAATTACGAGTCCATAGAAAATCATTTCTTCTTTGCTGCTTAAAAGCTGTCTCACTGACTGTGTTGTACAAACCCCAGTTATCACCATTCAAGGTCCATTTGTTATCTTTTTTTTTGCTTAAGGAAAAGAAACCACTATGCTACTGGCTTATCTTATTTAGTAACATATTTTTGTCACCTTATGTTTATACCTATAATGTTAGTTATATGAATCATGTGGACACACTGAATTTCAAACTTTCTCGAGTGTCAGTATAAAAAAAATAGACCTACGAAAACCGTATTTTAAGAAAAGGCCACCACAGCATTGCCACAGCATTGGTCTGAAATTTGAAGGGATAGCAGTGGCCTGTAAGAGCCACAAAATGGCCCTGCTTTGGCTGGAAAAATCAAAGTGGGTTATGCTACTGCGGAACGGCAGATGTGATGGAAGTCTGTGATTTCTGGTACGTTTGACATGTTTCATGTATGTTTTGACATGAACCGCTTTCGTTGTCACAGGTGCCTGTCCCTGATGTCATGATGCCAAACAGTCTGCTTCTGCCAGCGGCAGCCTCTGAGAAATCGGAGCGGGACACACCTGCCGCCATCACAGCTGAGGGGTCAGGGAAATATTCAGGTATGCCAGCCGATGACCAGGATCACTTCAGGGGTTTGCATGTGTGGTGATGCTCCAAGATGATTATTATGAAAGATTTAAAAAAATAAAACAGGTAAAAAAACAAACAAAACACTGCGGAAAATCAATATTCCAAGAGTTATCTCTTTCAACGCATAGTTTTCTGGTTATCTGTCATTGCCCTTGGGAGACCCAAGTGTTGATGACCAAGAATATTCTGTGGTTCTAATTCCCGAACACTGAGGTATGCCCCTTGGTGTCGCACTGACTGTATCACCCTAGAATTACCTGTGACTTTTTTTCTTCCCTGCCCTAAAATTCCTTGAGGGCCAGGGGCGATTTCGTGTCCCCAAGTGCCCAGTATAATGGTTGCCTTAGAGTAGTTGCTCAATAAATATGTCTTCAAAGAACCAATTAAGCAGAAACCTGTGCAGTCTCCTACTTCTATTGATAGGCACACAAGCAGCAGGCGTCCTTCCTGTAAGTGATCCGTTCATGCTTTCTGTCACACAGGTGAAAGTCCAGTGGATGACAAAAGTATGGCAGGCCTTGACGATGCGAAGGCTGGCGTGGAAATCAAGACGGAGGAGCAGAAACCAACCAAAGAGCTCCTGGAAACGTCGGAATGGAACAAAAATAGCAGCAAGGATATGAAAATCCCCGACACACTGCAGGATCAATTAAGCGAGCCACAGAAGAGGCAGCCTCTGTCTGTTTCCGACCGCCACGTGTACAAGTACCGCTGTAACCACTGCAGCCTGGCCTTCAAGACGATGCAGAAGCTTCAGATACATTCCCAGTATCACGCGATTCGGGCCGCGACGATGTGTAATTTCTGCCAGCGCAGTTTCCGTACATTCCAGGCTTTAAAAAAACACTTGGAAGGAGGCCACCCCGAGCTGAGCGAGGCCGAACTTCAACAGCTCTATGCCTCGTTGCCCGTGAACGGCGAACTCTGGGCCGAGAGTGAAACCATGGCCCAGGACGACCATGTCCTGGAGCAGGAGATGGAGAGAGAATACGAGGTGGACCATGAGGGGAAGGCGAGCCCTATAGGAAGCGACAGCAGCTCCATTCCCGATGACATGGTCTCTGAACCAAAGCGGACCTTACCTTTTAGAAAAGGGCCAAATTTCACGATGGAGAAATTCCTCGATCCATCCCGCCCGTATAAATGTACAGTGTGTAAAGAGTCATTCACCCAGAAGAACATTCTCTTGGTCCATTATAACTCAGTGTCTCATCTGCATAAGTTGAAAAAGGTTTTGCAGGAAGCCTCTAGTCCCGTTCCTCAAGAAACCAACAGCAGCACAGACAACAAACCCTACAAGTGCGGCACGTGCAACGTGGCGTACAGCCAAAGCTCCACCTTGGAGATCCACATGAGGTCCGTGCTCCATCAGACCAAAGCCAGGGCGGCCAAGCTGGAGCCCGGGGGCCACAGCCTCGCAGCAAACGTTAACAGCCCCGGCCAGGGGATGCTGGAGTCCGTGAGTTTAGCGGCCGTAAGCAGCAAAGACAGCCACCTAGATGCCAAAGAATTAAGTAAAAAGCCAACTCCGGAACTGATCTCTGCGCAGCCTGCCCAGCACCCGCCGCAGTCACCAGCACACATTCAGATGCAGCTCCAGCACGAGTTACAACAGCAGGCGGCCTTCTTCCAGCCTCAGTTTCTCAACCCAGCCTTCCTGCCTCATTTCCCCATGACCCCGGAAGCGCTGCTCCAGTTTCAGCAGCCGCAGTTCCTCTTTCCCTTCTACATCCCTGGGACGGAGTTCAGCTTGGGGCCGGACCTGGGCCTGCCGGGCTCTGCGGCGTTTGGCATGCCCGGCGTGACGGGCATGGCCGGGTCCTTGCTCGAGGACCTGAAGCAGCAGATTCAAACCCAACACCACGTGGGCCAGACGCAGCTGCAGCTTCTGCAGCAGCAGGCACAGCAGTACCAGGCCGCGCAGCCCCCGCTGCCGTCTCAGAAGCAGCCCCAGCAGCCGCAGCAGCCGCAGGCGAGCAAAGCCCCGAAACAAGACCCGCCCAACCTGGCCAGCGCGGACTGCCCGGCCATGAAGGACATGCCACCTTACAAAGAGGCAGAAGACGCCGCCGAAAAGCAAGACAAGCCAAAGCAAGAATTGGCAGGCGACGGCGAAGGGCTCAAAGAAGGCAAAGACGCGAAGAAGCCCAAACCCTCGGAGCCGGCCCTCCCGCCTCCGCGGATAGCGTCGGGGGCCCGCGGAAACGCCGCCAAGGCGCTGCTGGAGAACTTCGGCTTCGAGCTGGTCATCCAGTACAACGAAAACCGGCAGAAAGTGCAGAAGAAGGGGAGAGGCGGGGAAGGGGAGAGCCCGGATAAGCTGGAGTGCGGGACGTGCGGGAAGCTCTTCTCCAACGTGCTGATTTTGAAGAGCCACCAGGAGCACGTGCATGGGCAGTTCTTCCCCTGCGGCGCCCTGGAGAGGTTCGCGCGGCAGTACCGCGAGGCCTACGACAAGCTGTACCCGATCTCGCCGCCCTCGCCCGAGACGCCCCCGCCGCCGCCGCCGCCGCCGCCCCCGCCCCCGTCCGCGCCCCCGCAGGTGCAGCTGCCGGTGTCCCTGGAGCTGCCCCTGTTCCCCTCCATCATGATGCAGCCCGTCCAGCACCCGGCCCTGCCGCCCCAGCTGGCCCTGCAGATGCCCCAGATGGACGCGCTCTCCGCGGACCTCACGCAGCTCTGCCAGCAGCAGCTCGGGCTGGACCCCGGCTTCCTGCGGCACTCGCAGTTCAAGCGGCCCCGGACGAGAATCACCGACGACCAGCTGAAGATCCTGAGGGCCTACTTCGACATCAACAACTCCCCGAGCGAGGAGCAGGTCCAGGAGATGGCGGAGAAGTCGGGCCTGTCGCAGAAGGTCATCAAGCACTGGTTCCGCAACACGCTCTTCAAGGAGCGCCAGAGAAACAAGGACTCGCCGTACAACTTCAGCAACCCGCCCGTCACCGTGCTGGAGGACCTCCGCCTGGAGCCGCCGCCCGCCGCCTTGGAGCACTACAAGGCGGACGCCTCGTTCAGCAAGCGCTCCTCCCGGACCCGGTTCACCGACTACCAGCTGCGGGTGCTGCAGGACTTCTTCGACACCAACGCCTACCCGAAGGACGACGAGATCGAGCAGCTGTCCACCGTCCTCAACCTCCCCACCCGCGTGATCGTGGTGTGGTTCCAGAACGCGCGGCAGAAGGCCCGCAAGAGCTACGAGAACCAGGCCGAGGCGAAGGACGCGGAGAAGCGCGAGCTCACCAACGAGCGCTACGTGCGCACCGCCAGCATGCAGTACCAGTGCAAGAAGTGCAGCGTGGTCTTCCCCAGGATCTTCGACCTGATCACGCACCAGAAGAAGCAGTGCTACAAGGACGAGGACGACGACGCGCAGGACGAGAGCCAGACCGAGGACTCCATGGACGCCACGGACCAGGTGGTGTACAAGCACTGCACCGCGTCGGGCGTGACGGACGCGGCCCGGGGCGCGGCCGCCGCCCCCGCGGCGGGTTCCGGCTCCGGGGCCAGCACCCCTCTCATCCCGTCGCCCAAACCCGAGCCCGAGAAGACGTCGCCCAAACCTGACTATCCCGCCGAGAAGCCAAAGCAGAGTGACCCCCCGCCCCCCGCTCAAGGCGCCAAGCCAGCCCTGCCGTTAGCCTCCGCTGCCTCCTCGGACCCGGCGCCTCAGCCCCCCAAACAACCCCAACTGATGGGGAGGCCCCCCTCGGCCTCCCAGACCCCGGTCCCGTCCAGCCCGCTGCAGATGCCCATGACGCCTCTGCAGAACAGCCTACCTCCGCAGCTGCTCCAGTACCAGTGTGACCAGTGCACGGTGGCCTTCCCGAGCCTGGACCTCTGGCAGGAACATCAGCACATGCATTTCCTCGCCGCGCAGAACCAGTTCCTTCACTCCCCGTTCCTGGAGCGGCCCATGGATATGCCCTACATGATCTTCGACCCCAACAACCCCCTGATGACCGGGCCGCTGCTGGCCGGGTCCCTGTCACAGATGGCCCCCCAGCCCGGCGCCTCGCACGCCGCGGGCCCCGCCACGGTCGCCGCCTCCCTGAAGAGGAAACTGGACGAGAAGGAAGAGAACAACGGCAGCGAGAAGGAGGGAGGCAACAGCGGCGAGGACCAGCACCGCGACAAGCGCCTGAGGACCACCATCACCCCGGAACAGCTGGAGATCCTCTATGAGAAATACCTGCTGGATTCCAACCCCACCCGGAAGATGCTCGACCACATCGCGCGCGAGGTGGGGCTGAAGAAGAGGGTCGTGCAGGTCTGGTTCCAGAACACGCGCGCCCGCGAGCGGAAGGGCCAGTTCCGCGCGGTGGGCCCCGCCCAGTCGCACAAGCGGTGCCCGTTCTGCCGCGCCCTGTTCAAGGCCAAGTCGGCCCTCGAGAGCCACATCCGCTCTCGGCACTGGAACGAGGGCAAGCAGGCGGGGTACAGCCTGCCCCCCAGCCCGTTAATCGCCGCCGAAGACGGGGGCGAGAGCCCGCAGAAATACATGTACTTCGATTACCCGTCCTTGCCGCTCACGAAAATCGACCTGGCGTCCAGCGAGAACGAGCTGGCCTCCACGGTGTCCACGCCGGTGAGCAAGACCGCGGAGCTGTCGCCCAAGAACCTGCTGAGCCCGTCGTCTTTCAAAGCCGAGGGCCCCGAGGACGCGGAGCACCTGCACGCCCCTCCCGCCGAGGCCGGCTACGACCAGAGCAAGGCGGACTTCGACGAGACGTCGTCCGTCAACACGGCCATCAGCGATGCCACCACCGGCGACGAGGGCAACGCCGAGGTGGAGAGCACCGCCGGCAGCTCCGGGGACGCGAAGCCCGCCCTGTCCCCTAAGGAGCCCAAAACGCTGGACGCTTTGCCCAAGACGGCCACCACCCCCACCGCGGAGGTCTGCGATGAAAAGTTCCTCTTCTCCCTCACGAGCCCCTCCATGCATTTCAGCGACAAAGATGGCGACCACGACCAAAGCTTTTACATCACCGATGACCCCGACGACAACGCCGACCGCAGCGAGACGTCCAGCATCGCGGACCCGAGCTCGCCCAACCCTTTTGGATCCGGCAACCCTTTCAAATCCAAAAATAACGACCGGCCAGGTCACAAGCGGTTCCGAACCCAGATGAGCAACCTGCAGCTCAAGGTCCTCAAGGCGTGCTTCAGCGACTACCGAACTCCCACCATGCAGGAATGTGAGATGCTCGGGAACGAGATCGGCCTGCCCAAGCGCGTGGTCCAGGTGTGGTTCCAGAACGCAAGGGCCAAAGAAAAGAAGTTCAAAATCAACATCGGCAAGCCTTTCATGATCAACCAGAGCGGCACGGAAGGCTCCAAACCCGAGTGCACCCTGTGCGGGGTGAAGTACTCTGCCCGCTTGTCCATCAGAGATCACATTTTCTCCAAACAGCACATTTCCAAAGTGAGGGAGACCGTGGGGAGTCAGCTGGACCGGGAGAAAGATTACTTGGCTCCTACCACCGTGCGGCAGCTGATGGCACAGCAAGAGCTTGATCGTATCAAGAAAGCCTCGGATGTGCTGGGCCTGGCGGTCCAGCAGCCCAGCATGATGGACAGCAGCTCCCTTCACGGCATCAGCCTGCCAGCCGCCTACCCGGGACTCCCTGGCCTTCCTCCGGTCCTTCTCCCTGGAATGAACGGTCCATCTTCCTTGCCCGGATTCCCACAGAATTCAAACAGTAAGTCATGTCAAGGAGAAGCAGTCTAATTAATTAGCTATATTAGGCCGCCAAGCATATGTAACCAAGTACAGCGTCCATGTGGAGTTCTTTTCAGTAAGTGAAGCCATTAAGTTATTTGAAATATATGTATTTTCTCGGCCATAATTATTACAAACCGGGAAGTAAGTCAAGCTGAACATACGCAGAGAAATAAAAATAAAGGTAGGTCATAGTAGTGTCTCAGAAATATACTCATGATTTATATGGTTAAGTCTTTATGTCTCAGAAATATTCCTTTTATACACTCATTGCAATACTGATTTGGTGTATATATTAAGGAAGCAAAGCACTAAATTGGTATCTTAGTTTATGTTCTTTCTAAGGAACGTGTTTTTTGGTGGTGGTGGTGTGTTTGTTTGTTTGTTTTCCCCATAAGTGCTAGACAGTTCAAAAGTTTAAGGGCCTTCTAGCCACAAGAATTCGCCTACATCACACCTAGCAGGTAATAGCACATGTTTAAAGTTTAACTACCAACAAATATGACTTCTGGGGTAATTTGTAACTTGGCATGGCTATAAGATTTTGATTTTTGCAGCATCCATGGTTGCTTGTTATTTAAATACATTTACCACCTTAGAAATATATTGACATTACTCCATGCCCTTCTACTCAGACCCCCACCCCAGCCAAAGTCTATAATTAAATCAAAACGAAGTTGTAAAGCTATTTGAGGCAACCTGAGAAAATCCAATTCTGTGTTCATCAGGAGAAACATAATTTGTGCAGTTTTCATTTTGTGAATAAGTATAGGTATCCAGTTATATTAGGTTGAAAAAATTGAATGTAGTGTGCTAGGCAGTCACATAGCCAAACATAACAAATGTTAAATGTTTTATATGTTATGTAAAAGTTATATATTACCCAAAATAGAAAAAAGATTCTCTTACAATTTCTTCTTTAAAGCAAGTTTTATTTTTCAAATCAACAGTGCCTTTTTTTTCTCTTTAAAAAGAAATTTTGACATTCTAAAGAGACTTATCTAGAGCGAAATAACTACATATTTCTAGAAAGTTTCCAAAACATGGGAGAGCTTTCTTCATTTGCACAAAGTGGACTTCATTTCAGACTTTTCAATTTTGCTCTTCTCTTAGAAAAACCAATCTTGCCATGTGATCTTAGGACAATGTTCTCATTTTAACATTTAGCTCTGGAGACATGATAACAGTGATAGCAAATGGCCCCTTGGTCACTGCCAGCCCACCTGGTTCCGTGTTCTTAATGACTCATTGGCATTAGAGAGAAGTAGGATCCACACACGTAAAGAAATGTCCCCAAGAACATTTCTGCATTGCCCCTTTAACCATCATACCAACTACCTTCTCCCTGTAAGACTTTGGTGCTTACTTATCTGGATATTCTTAGCCACTGTCTTGATATTCTTAATTATCTGGCCTTAAATATTAGAGCTACAACCCGTGTTCTGTTTGTACGTTTTCACTGTCAGATATAATAATGGTTTTAAGAATAATGCAAGGGCTGATTTTTTAGCATATGAATGTGTACGTTTTTCTAGTCCCACTTTATATAGCACTGTGATTATTCACTGACACATAAAAAAATGTCTTATGTGGAAAGGTGCCTATGGTCAGTTACGTAAACTAGAGTTTTTCCACATAATGTCTAATATGAAAAACTTCTATGAGCAGTTATGTAAAATTTCTAGTTATGTAACATATGAAATAAAATATTATGTAAAAGAGTAGCATTTGATATTTTACATGCACTAAGAACAGTTCAAGGGTCTGTGACTGATGACGCTTGTGTAGCCGCCCCCATAAATAGCGGTCAGGGCATCTTGTTTTTCTCCCCACTGGATCAGAAGGCCTCTGCTTGGACAATGGGTCTTTTGCTGACGGCGCTTCCGGTCTGTCACTCTGCAGCTGGTACCCAGAGGGCCTATATGAGAGAAAGTGAGAAGGGAGGAGAGAGAAGATGTGTATGAAATACTGAAACAACCTAACCTTTCTCCTCATTTGTACTCACTATAAATATAATTTGTATCCCCCCTGACATGTGGGCCCTGTTTATATCTATCAGAGTTATAGGAAGATGTTAGGGGCAGGTCCTGCTCAGTAAGCAGTATCTTTAAATAGATACTCAGCATTACATGTATCTGTTGCTTTATTAAATCATGGACCAAAACAGACACCAGGGTGTTATAAAGAGAAAAGGTCTGTGGACGTACCTACGGTGCTTTGCAGTGTCTCTTGAATTAGTTATTTTGTTTGAGATAGATTTTAAACATTAGCAGAGGTGCCCCAGGACCCCGTCTGAGAGCCTGAGTTCCCACATGTCCAAGTTCACACCTTTTTATAGGTTAATGTACCTGCGGTGGGTAATGCTGACCATTTTAGTCATGTCGTGGAGTGGAGCTGTACTTTTGCATCTTCCTGCCATCATCTTTCTACTGTACTATTTCTCATCCAACAAATACCTCCTTTGCTTTACGGGAGAAACAGACATACCAGCCAGGTGAAACCAATGGAGAAAACTGCTTCATAAGTAGAATATTTCTGTATTTCTCACATTAGTTGGTTATCTGTATAAATAAACTTTAAGGATATGACACATGTTTATCTTGGACCCATTTTAATGCGATTTAGTTATGGAACAGACTTCATTTTAAAAGTGCCCTATCCCTTTGAAGGTAGATTTGAAGGCTTTGATCCTACGGAAATCACTACAAAGGGACTCCATTGAATGTAAGATGTAAAGTAATAAGTCTGATTCCAAAGGCTGCACCCCAAAATTGACTTAATTGCAATGGACGGGTTCAGTTTTAGTATTTAGCAACCTCTAAATTTCCTGGTTTAATCAACGCCCCCGCCCCCTTTTTTGGGGGTGGGGAGCTGGAGTTGCTGTTTTGGTTTACCGGCTTTAGTGCTCTCAAAACCTCCTCACCTTACTTCCAAGAAACCTTCAAATTAGTCTTTCAAGATCAAGGAGAAGATGCTTGCAAGAGTAATACGCACCCTATGTGCCTGCTTTCCTGAACAATGGCCCAGTCCTGTGTTCAGTATCACTACTTAGTAGTTGCTCATGTTTTAATGAAATGAATTATTTTCTGCTTAACATTTTTTCCACGTTTGTCTTCTTCTATTATGATCATGTGCAGAAATGGAAAGTGGCAATAGAAAGTCACGTGCTTCTGCACCGGGAAAAAAAATTAAAGAACGTAAAATTTACGTTTTTATCCTTTAGGATCTTAGCTTCCTTTGGCATTTTGCTCAAGATGAATAGAAAAATCACTTGGCTTTCTGTTTTTAGCATATTTACATTATCATTTTCAGCAGTATCTGCTTTTTATATGTTCCATTAGTGTTTGGAAATACTGCCTAACCCAATTTCCATAAATGGAACTTCAGAACATGACTTTTGCATTTTTTTCATATTTGAGTGTAATTTACTAGCACATTTGGAGTACATCTAGATAAGAGTAAGTCTTCAACGATTTTATCACAATTGTCTTTGGCCCCGTGTACATAATTAGTTTTAGTTGCACCTCAAAAATAAATTTTCCCTCTGGGAAACCTAGAGCAAAAAAATTAGGGGAAAAAAGAACCACATCTAACTCATTGTGAGATAGGCATCTTCTTCTGAAAGCATTACTTTGGGGAGTAGGCAGCTGGTTCAGGGGAACAAAACCGAACAAAATGACGGTAGTTTGAGATTATCAGTAGATACGCCTTAAACTCTCAGTGAAAGTTCAAAGAATTGGAGTAGGAGTTAAAGAACTGGAAAAAAATGCTACTTTTTTCTGCATTGTGATTACCATTCAGTTTTTCTCTTCCGTTTCTGGTTTTCCAACACCAGTTGGCTACTGAACTTTTGACTGCCAATTTTGACAGGTTTACGTCTTTTATTACTAGTAGGCCCGATGTGCATTGTTCAGTATCCTTAATTGGCATCTCTTTTCTGAAAATTTTTACTTAACAGCTGATAGTGTCACTCAGCTCACTCCTCCAGATGTTGAATTCCTGGAAATCTCTGATGGTGTTTGACAATAGTAGTTGGGATTTTAGGAGACTACTGCAGTCTTCTAGAACTTTCCCTTACCCCATTGTCTGACCTTTTGCTAGGAACATATAGACCCCATCTGATGCCACAGCCTAATCAACAACTATTGATCCATCTTGCTTTCTAACTACCATTGCTATTTTTTCTAAGTCTCTTAGGTCTTTAAAATTTCTCTTGTCTTAGAGTCTCATGTCACAGAGATAGGTGAGCCTGCAATTTCCTTAGATTTAGGAGAGAAAGGCACTAGATGGGAAGAGGTATAATTACTGGGTATAAAGTCTGGTTGTACTAGACATAGAAAAGATTGGCTTTATGAGTCAGCAAAAGAAGCTGGCTATCAACCCAGTGTCATTCTAACAATGCTAGGAAGGCCCTTTGGTCCTTAATAAAGCATCTTCCACTTGAATTACTCATGCCTGAAATTCTGTATTTAGATAGTAATTCCTTTGACTTAAATGCATCATCCTCTGTTAAATGAAAAATAGCATAGAATAGCATCAAATCAGAATACCATAGTGGGTAGAAACCAGAAAATTATCCAATCTAGTACATAGCAAGCCTTTTCAGAAATAGGTGTATTCATATCTTTGGTTCTTTCTTGCAAATAAAATTTTACGGAGAGGCAAGTAGAAATAAAATGAAGATGCCAGGCATAGTGCTATAGGAATACAGGTTAAGGGAGCTGAGGGTTTGCCCCCCCACCCCCCCAAAAGCAATTCTACTACTCCACAGTTTTCTCTAGGGCCAGGTCTAAGTCCCAGGAAACAAGAAGTCTGTCATACTAATTTGAATTAAAGATCAGGGAATTTACTCATTCCTTTCTACCATACCCCTTGCAAAGCTGAAGTCATTTTCATTTCAGTATGTTTCAAATGTGCCAGCCATTCTTCTGTAAAATGTTGATACTGTTATCAGTTTCTCCCGGAAATACAATGTTACTTTCAAGGATTTTTTTTCTTTTTCTGCATTTTGAATATTTGCAGCTTTAGGATTCAGTTCGCTTACTTAAAACCTGGAAGTTTTAGCATCTGTCCCCACTTACCTTGGAGGATGTTGGGAGAGTATTTTCTAACGCGACGGACCTTCCTTAGAGACTGTCGCTGAGACAACTGCAGAACTTATTTCAAAGCAGGCCAGAGGAGAGCTGGGTGTGGTAAGGTTAAAAAGAAGAGCAGCCAGGAATGAGCTAGGCTAATTGGCATTAATATGGTCATGAGTAGGGTCAAGTTGAAAGTGATGTGGAGGACTTCAGAGCATCTTGAACGCTAAGCCTAAGAAGAGCCTTCCTAGCTTGGCAAAAACCAATTAAGAAACTAAATTTTTTTTTCTAGCTATAGAAATATTATAGAAGCATGCAGTTTTTGTGTCACTTTTTTTTTTCATTTTAACCCCCGAATGTTGCATTTAGCATGGAGGTAAGACTTTGACCAATATTAAAAAGATGGTTGTCTTAAATCTATGCTCCTTCCCTCTACAGCTATGCACTAATCATTTAACCTTCATTCGCCTTCTCCCTCAGCCCAGCAGGGCTCCGTTACAGCCCTTGTCATGGTCACTGGGTGGGGGGGAGCCTTCCCTCCGTCAAGGATGAACCATCACCCATCCAGTCTGTTCCTCTGGAAGTCAGCTTTATTGGCCTCCAAAAAACACATCCTTTTGCAACTCCCTTTTCTAGCCTGAGCTGTCATTTAGTTTCTTACCCAGTTACCGAGTGCATAACGATGGCTTTGTAATTCGTTGTCACCAGCCAGGACATTAGACTGGGCACCTGAAACCCAGTGAAGAGCTCTTACGTGACGATAGGAGTCCCGCTGTAGCCCACATGTTATCTGCTCCTGAGCACTGAGTTTCCCTTCTCTAACAGCGGGGAGAATCATTTCTGAGTACCACAGCACGCCTTGAGGAAGCCTTGTGTTTTGGGGGTGATACAGTTGAGTGTTAGTATATTCCATTCCTACCAAGTACTCCGTGAGATGAGTTGCCGAGATGGCAATGAGTAATGGAACTGCACCCTTAAAAATGAAATCGTGCCTCACCCTGCTCAGTCCAAGTCACGAAAAGCTGTGACTTCACTCTACTTGGGTTTGGGTGTCTTCAGTGGTCATTGACTATTGCAGTGTAATTAGCTTATCACCTATTTCAATGTCAGAGTGTTTTTCTACTGGAACTTAGGCAGATGGATTTCATTTTATGTGATAGCTAATTACTTTTCGTGAGCGTGGTAATTATCAGACTGCTCAAGTGAAGGACGGGTGGGTTCTGCCTTCCCAGAGGTATCATAAAAATTGGTTAAAATGAATAACAGAATAGAGGTCTTGCTAAGTGTATCAATTAGAAGTAACCACTGTTCTTGTCACTAAGAGGCTCTTTTTCCCACCGTCCGCCTCTCCTAATATGAGAGGCCTTTTGTTTCCTGAGTGAAATGTTGCTAACCTGTGCAGGTGACATGCCTTGGAGTTTGGGTGGGTGGGTGGCTGGGTTAAAGCGAATATGAGCACTGCTGCACACAAACGCGGTGCGGGTTTTTTTTCTCTGGTGTGTGTGTGTGTGGAGGGAGGGGGGGTAATAGATCTTTGGTGATGTGACCGCGTGCGTGCATCCGCGGTTGGTTCTGTTTGGGGGGAAGGTCCCGGCTCCGTGCACTGACCGTGGGCGTCTCTCTGTTGTCGTTTGCAGCTTTAACACCTCCCGGTGCAGGCATGCTTGGGTTTCCTACTTCAGCTACTTCGTCTCCTGCCCTGTCTCTCAGCAGTGCCCCCACCAAACCCTTGCTGCAGACTCCACCTCCTCCTCCTCCTCCTCCTCCCCCACCCCCTCCTCCTCCATCCTCTCTGCCAGGACAGCAGACCGAGCCGCAGAACAAAGAATCGGAGAAAAAGCAAAGTAAGCCAAACAAGGTCAAGAAAATCAAAGAGGAGGAATTAGAGGCCACCAAACCCGAGAAACACCCCAAAAAAGAGGAAAAGCTCTCATCTGCGCTTTCCGTGTTGGGCAAAGTCGTGGGCGAAACGCACGTGGATCCGACGCAGCTGCAGGCGCTGCAGAACGCGCTGGCGGGCGACCCCACTTCCTTCCTGGGCGGGCAGTTCCTGCCTTACTTTATCCCCGGGTTCGCTTCCTACTTCACCCCTCAGCTCCCCGGAACCGTGCAAGGAGGGTACCTCCCGCCCGTGTGCGGCATGGAGAGCCTGTTCCCCTACGGCCCCGCCGTGCCGCAGACCCTGGCCGGCCTGTCCCCGGGCGCGCTCCTGCAGCAGTACCAGCAGTACCAGCAGAGCCTGCAGGACGCCCTGCAGAAGCAGGACAAGGCGCCGCCGGACCCGCCGCCCAAGCCCGGGCCGGCGAAGCCCTCCAAGGCGGACGGCGACCCGCCGCCGCCCGGCTGCAGCGAGCCCTCGGAAGCCAAGGAGGGCAAGGGGGCCGCCACCGAAAGCACAAAGGAAGAGCCCCCGTTGGAGTCCAAAAGCGCAGACTTTTCAGACACTTCCGTGGTCCCGTTCGTCAAGTACGAGTTTATATGCAGAAAGTGCCAGATGATGTTTACGGACGAAGACGCCGCCGTCGGTCATCAGAAGTCCTTCTGTTACTTCGGTCAGCCTCTGATTGACCCCCAGGAGACAGTGCTTCGCGTCCCGGTCAGCAGATACCAGTGTCTCGCCTGCGACGTGGCCCTCGGCGGGAACGAAGCGCTCAGCCAACACCTCCAGTCCAGCTTGCACAAAGAGAAAACAATCAAACAAGCAATGAGAAACGCCAAAGAGCATGTTAGATTATTACCTCACTCAGTCTGCTCCCCGAATCCTAGCAGCACATCTACCTCACCGTCTGCAGCTTCTTCTAACAACACCTACCCGCATCTTTCTTGCTTCCCCATGAAGTCCTGGCCTAATATCCTTTTCCAAGCGTCCGCCAGGAGAGCTGCTTCTTCCCCCCCGACCCCCCCTCCCCTGTCCTTGCCTTCAACGGTTACCTCAAGTTTGTGCAGCACCTCAGGGGTTCCAACCTCACTACCCACAGAGAGTTGTTCAGACGAGTCTGACAGTGAGCTGAGCCAGAAGCTAGAAGACTTAGACAATGCTTTGGAAGTGAAGGCTAAGCCCGCTTCTGGCCTAGATGGTAATTTCAATAGCATCCGAATGGATATGTTCAGTGTGTAGGGGTGAAGACAGGATCCCGTGCTTAAAAAAAAAATAAAAAAAAATAAAAAAATTTAAAAAAAATAAAAAAATAAAAAATAAGACTTTAACTGCAGTTCCAAAGCTTGTCTAACCCAAAAATTACAGTACCAAATGATTGACTCAGGATTGTGCTCCCCATATGGATATGCTGGCAATATAGGATGGTATGTAATGGACAGAAGTGATGCACATGGTTGAATGCGCTTGTAATATATGCTACAATGTGGAAAAGGAAAAAAAAAAAATCTCACAAGTTCTTCCGGAACTTGTTTCAAGCCAAAAACTCTCAAGAAAAGCAAATTGCACCTCAGCTGGATTGATTTCCAAATGCTAGCATGGACTGTATGGGAGAATGATCCAGAAGTTTTCAAAGAGAATTTCTCTTAGTTTAGTTAGGTGTAATTCAGTAGCTTTAAATTCTCAGGTCAGAACATAACATTTCTCATTTGTTTTAAAAAAAAAAAAAAAGAAAAAAAAAAAAGCAGCAAAGAAGCCTGGTAAAACTGTGACTTTTCCCCAAACGTCAATCTTTATTAGAAAGCATTTTCTAGGTGTGTTTAGTGTACAAAGAGACTTTATAATAACCCTTACTGGACAACACACAGATGCTTGAGGTCACGCTGCAAGGTAGTAGTTTTACCACACAGTGGGTGAGGAGCAGTGGAATCCCGTGTCTGCCACAAGCTATATTTATACCAGTGTCACCCTTTTCTTGTAGAATATACTAATAATCTGTGCCAACTCTACCTTCTTCTCACTTTTACCTCTGATGTCATTCTTTTTTTTTTTTTCTGGAAGAGGTAATAATTCTAGTTTTGATAGACTCCGAGGATTATGTGAACAGGACATTTTTCATTTGTGAATTTAATGCTATACTGTCAAGGTACTGCTCGTGTCGGAACTCTAGTGCACTTATGATTTCGTAGACCATGTGAAATTGAATAAGGGACTTTTTTGTTTGTTTGTTGTTTTTTTTTGTTTTTTTTTT
>NW_017731430.1:4030402-4064465 GCF_001890085.2 Hipposideros armiger
ACCCTGACCCTCGTTTTCCAACTGACTATTGTCAGAGGTGACGGCAGAAGGCAAAGCATTTTGCATGTGGGTTTTCTTATCTTTCTCATCTTTTCTCATCCCCACCGACTTAACTCCCATTGGAAAAGCCCCCAGAGGAATAAACTCTATATTCCAGGGTGCAAATAAACCTAAAATATAGACTATTATTGCGGTTGATTTGGGAAGGTCGTAGATTTTCCTCCCTTTTACATGCTTCCTTGGCTTTATCCAAGCGATGTCCTAGTGCACCCCTGCAAGTGAATAAAAGCCATTTTAACTGTGTAAGGCAGGTCACAACTCTTTCCCTTCTAGCAGCAATGACAGAAAACCATTAGGATAAAGCTAGATTGTAGCTTCTGTGCTGAAATCAAATATTCAGAAGGCAAAACATTTAGCACGCTACCCTTGGACCTCTGAGACCATGTTTTAAGTTTGAGGCCAAGTTCAGGTCCCTGTTAAAATGAACTTTCTGATCTTGGTTCAGTCCCCAGTGATTACTTGTCCACACTGAAAAACTAAACGTTAAACCTGACTTTTTTTTTTTTTAAACAAAAAAAGGCCTGGCGTGTCATGTTAAAAGATACGTTTCCTCCTGTAAAAACATATTCCTGTTCAATATTTATGGTACGACCAGAAGGGCCTTGTTGAAATGCTATGAAAGGGAGAAAGCTAAAGCTCATGGTGGTAGAAGAGAGAGAGAAAAATAGTATTTAAAAAAAAATAATTTTGAAGATATGAAAAACATGTTTTTTAAAACATGAGCCAAACTCAAGTGTTTTAACAGGCCAAACAGAGCAATGAACTTGGTAATTTTAGCCAACCTATGTGTTAAAACATAAGGCCGTAATTCCACGTGATTTCTATTTTGCTTGTTTTCAAGATTGAAACAAGTGGGTTGCAGATTGACACTGAGATGGAGCAAGCCCCAAAGCGCCCCACCCACTGCACCTGCCTGTGGGCCCATACTGGCTTATTTTTCTGCAAACATGTAATTTTTTTTAATTGAACACCAACGTCTCCTAAATATGGTACCTATAGAAGTTAGCATGTTATTTAGTTGATAGACAAACTCAAGGAAAAGATAACCTCGCTTGCAAATAGTCCTCTTGGCGTTACTCTACAACGAGCTTGCTCAGGTGTCCCTACTCTGTGCTCACCACTCTATGGGTGTCATGCCATTTTCTCCTCACAGAAACCCCCGAGAGTTGGTGATGGGAGTCTTCCCCCTTTCGCAAGGGACAGTGGAAGCTTGATGCTCTCCAGGACACAGCAGAGCTAGGATTTAATGCCAGGTTTATCTAAATCTGAAGTACGTACTGCCTGAGCTGTTGTCTCTTGTTAAGATGCTACTTTTTATATTGTATACAAATGCCTTGAGCATGGTTGCATATTCCAGACCCCCCGTATATATGAAATATACATCTATACATATGTATAATTCTGAATATACCAGGCTGTCTCAACTCTGCTACTCTCCACCGGACAGGCTTCGAGGTGCTGCAAGCTCACACTGCCAGACACGCTGTCCAGCTTTAGCTCTTCTCCACCCACGATACTCTGCATTCCAGCCAAATCTAACCACGCATCTCTGTGATCGGAACATGGTTCCCCTTACTCCATCCGGCCTTGGCTTGGATGTCCTGGCAACAGAATCCAACCTGCAAACTCTTCTCTGCAGAAAAATCACTTTATGTTTCTCGAGTCAACTTAATTTCTCTCTCTACTGGCATTGAGGGAAGTTCGTGGACATCAAGCAGGAATGTCTCCCATACTTTGCAGGGCCTGGAGCACAATGAAAATACAAACTCCTTGTTAAAAAATTAAGCATTTCAAAATGACGACAGCTGAGTATTAAACCAAGCACTATCCCCTTTTGAGTAACGTCCTGTGCTACAGCGGAGCTCACACATCTGTGAAACCAGCCCTAGAGTGAATTGCAAACCCCTTTATCCCTGTGGTTCTAAATTCTGGGGGGGATGGGGGCTTACATAGGACCCGTTGGGGTAGGAGGTATCTAGTCCATGCTGTGCGCTGTCCATGCTGCTATCTGCTGGAAAGCCTATCTCCCCGCCCCTCTGTCATTAGTCCAAGCAGGTGGCCTCATTGTCATTCATGAGGCCCTTCTTCCTTGTGCCACTGTCACTCTAGAGCCCAAGGGGAGAGCAGGGAGTTGGCCTCAAACACGCACACATCCAGGCTCTCCAACCCACTGATCTATCTAAGGGTATCACCCCTGTTTAGAACTTGGCTTTGTGGGTGTGTTGTAGGGAATCCCCAGTAGCTATGCACACTCTATCTCCGCCTGATCCCCAGCATGGGGCACCCTGCCCGTTGCACCTCCAGGTCCAAGCTATCACACCAGAGAAGTTAGGAGAGGATTCCATTCTCTCCCCAGCCTGCTTTTGTCATGCACTGAAGTCAGGACTATCCAGCAGGACTTCCCAATGGAGGAGCCGTTGTGAAGTCAGGGTGGGAAGGGGAGGTGTGAGGAAAACACTGGGAGGGAACGAAATGGCTGTTACTTTAAATACATTATCCAGCCACATGTATTATATCTCCAGGGCTGTCAAGAATATGTGTGTATGGGAGTCCCCCCGTGGGCAGTGAATGCTCCACGTCCTTCACTACCCTATGCCACTTTCAGAAACAACTTTTATCCCCTTAAATAACCCCTTTAGTGTTTCTAAAAATTAAAGTACACACACACACACAAGCCAGGGAGATTGCAGAGCCCTTGTCTTACCCATGATCCCCTCCCATTTCTGGAAGCAGGCAACGCATTTTGTCTTGATGTAATTTCCATCTACAGGTCTTCAGGTGGCGTGGGGTTTCATGGAACCAATCGTATCATTTCTACCAAGTGGCGAGAAGGCTTCCAAACGTGAGTCACTTCTGCAGTTATCATGGTTACCTTTACGTCCCCGTTCTCTTCTAGACCATTCTCCTTACCCCAAACACACAGATTCAGACCTCTCTCTCTCCCTCTCTCCCTCTCTCACGCCCTCCCTCTCTCTCTCTCCCCTTCTCTCTCTCTCTCTCTCTCTCTCTCTCTCTCCCTCCCTCTCTGTCTCTCTCTGTCTCTCTGTCTCTCTCTCTGTCTCTCCCTCTCTCACTCTCTCTCCCCTTCTCTCTTTCCGCCCCCATCTTTACTTCCTCTCTTGTTTAGCATAAAATTTACCAACCCCTCAGCCCTTAAATAATAATTTGGTATATTTTATTAATACATTAATATTATATATAGTGGACCTGTACTAATACTTATTAATTTTTATAACACCAACTCATGTTGGTTACTAATATGAGTCTACCACGATAAAAATAGGAACAACAAAAGCTAACACTTGCACAGTGTTTCTTATGTATGTACCCATTATTTTAAAGATTTTATGCGTATGAATCCATTTTCACGAATTACTTTGTGGTGCATGTTATAAGGGCCTTCTGTGATCTTGTGGGCATGCTGCACTGTGATTTGACAAGAAGGGCGGTCACATCCACGGAGCCACTGTCGCCACGCTCTTCCGGGGCCCTGCATCCTTGGGGTTCTAACGTCTTACCGAAACAGGCACCGGGTCCCACAATGTCCCAGCGTCCCTTTTCCAACACTGGCATTCACCAATGGAAAGTTTCCTTTACGTGTAGCCTTTTTTAATAACAATTTATCCAATGCACAGCCAAGAAATTGTGCTAAAAATACCTATCCAATTATTTCAACGTGCAGTTTCCTAAATGGAAGCTGGGGTGGGGGGTGGGGGGTGGCGCGGGAAAGGGAACGCGGGTGGGCGGCAAATGTCAGACACACACGAGGGAAGAAGCTAAAACCCGAGTTGTGCCAGCTCGCCTCTGAAAACGGCCCCAGGAGAGCAGAACCCCTGGAGCTGGTGTGCTCCCGGCCCCAGGATCGCCGCTGCCCCTCCTCACCCACAGAGCACCTTAATGGAGGCTTGTTAGTGCATCAGACTCGGCTTCCTATCTGCGCCTTGCTCTGAGCTGCGGGCGCACCGCAGGCATCCCTCCACGGAGTCGACATGAAAATGAATTTCCCTACCGTGATGAGCTTGGTGCTTGATGGGGAGCTGTATGTGGGCCGTAAAGGGCTCTCTTCGGGGTGGCAGAGGGAACCCGGACGTCTGTCTTAATACCACACTGTGAACCCGATTGGTAAGAGGGGCCCTGTTTTGCAAAGTGGCTACATGAACATCTGGGTTCCTCCTGAAAAATTGTCACACAGAAATCTGCTGAAGAGATGATGGGGGGTTTCAATCATGCGTTGGTTTGAAAATAGTCCCTGAGACCAGACCCCTAACAAGAATCTGGTCACATTCCCATTTAGAAGGAGTTTTGAACTCATTTGATTTCATTTATTAATGTTTTACTTATTTCGTCTTAAAACTGCACAGTACCATAAGTAGGGGAAATAAAACTACATGTGTAGTTTCCCCAGGATGCTGTGGTTTCTTCCTGTTGATCTGGGGTCATTATTAAAAGTGCCTCTGACACGTTTGAATAGAATTCTAGTTTGGACAATGAGTACAATGGCCATCCAGGGTGACAGGGATTAGCCCATGTGCCAGACGCCATTCTGTCCCACAGCTAAAATGTGCTTTAATTCTCAAAAGTCTACTCCCGCGGTGGCCAACTGACCCAGAAACGCATCATCACCATCCGTGGTCTGCTCTTCCTTTCCCGGACACCCAAGCCCCTCCTGCCTCTCAACTATTATACATTAATCACCAGACTTTGATGCTCTGCCCTGCGTCTTCACAGCCCTTCAGCCAAATCCTCACCATTCTTTTTAAGAATAGATCCATGTCCTGACTTCACAAACCAAATTCAAGCTGGTTCTGAGCATCTGCCTGGCAAGGCAAACTGTGTAACAGCCACAGTTTCCGTGGGTTACCACAAAACAAAACTGTTTCACTCGTGCAATAATTCTACAGGAGCGTTTTGGGTCCAGTTGGGTCTTCTGGGCAATTAGTTTCCAAGTGATGACTGGAATACTGTTTTCATCTTATGGCTCCACTGTCCCCAGGGCCAGAGAGTCCTATGCTTTCAGCCACTAGGGGAGGACCAAAGAGAGAATGGCGGGCAGACCTTTCTACCCACGTTGTATTGGCCAAAATCTAGGCAAGTAACATATTGCCAGCTCAGTGTTATGCACAAGAAGAAAAAGAAACAGAGTGTGGCTCTAAAGTCTGCTAAAGTCAGCCCTCCTGCCCATCCAATACCCATTTTAATCTTTCTCTCTCACGCAGACAATGGTCCTGGTGGGAGAGAACTCGAAATTCCCTCCTTGGGCTCAAACCCAGGGTTTCTTGAGAGATGGGCAGTCCTCTCCACCAGGTCCAGATGTGGCTTCCTGGGATCCAGTGACCCAGGAACAGAAAAGTAAATTATCTACACATCCACCACAATACCCAGCACACCAAAGGGATGCACAAATCCAACAGCCACAGTAACCCGTATGGAAAAAGAAGGCGTGGGAAGTGAAGCAGTCAGCGGTCCATGGCAATTGTGACATCCTGGTGGACAGGACGAAGAGCTTCTACCCTGGCATAGGGGCGTGCCGTCCCTAGATGCGTATCTGTTCTCTGGAAGAAACGCTCTTGTCCATTGTGTTTCTGACTCCTGTCTCGACCCTCAAGGAGCCTCCACCTCCAAGCCCGTGTTTGCTGTGGCCATATCTGAAGAGGATGCTGGGATAAGTGTCCTCCTTGGGGGATGAGCAGACTTCTCAGCCTGGTCTCCTGATAGTTTTCTGATTTATTTGCTTCTAGTCATTTCCCTGCCCAGTCATACCCAATGTTCTTTTCTCTTGTATATATAATTCTTTTTTTTTTAAGATTTTTTATTGGGGAATTCGGGGGATGGGAACAGTGCTGGGGAATTGGGGGAAGGGAACAGACAAGTTGCTGTTGTTTTGTTCTTCAGTCTAGTTGTGGAGGACGTTGCTTCACAGGCCCAAGTTGGCACCATCATTGCGCTCTTCCCGGGCAAGGCAGATCAGTCGCCGGCTTCTGGATGGCCGCTCACGCTGGCTGCTGGCTACACACAGTAGCCCATGGCAACCCACTGCAGCAGGGGCTGCAGCCTACACCTTCGCTGGTGACTCAGGGCAGCCCAGCTCCAGGTTGAGCTGTTGTTCAGCATCTTAGCTGTAGAGGGCAGTGTCACTGGCCCTCATATGTGGGATCCGAACCGGGGCCCTCTGGCATCCCAAGCCAGCTCTTAACCATCGCGCCACTCGGCCGGCCCTGTATATATAATTCTTAAGCCTGTCTTATATCTCTGCTTTCTAATCCCTGTTTTTCAATACTTAATGGTGGCTACCTTGAGGCACTCTGAAAGGAAAGGCTTATGTAGAAGTTAATTAATCTGTTCTTTGCCCAAGATGAATATTAACAGTCCCTTGTGTCTCAAAACCCCTGTCCTATAAAATTACTGTGTGAGGTCTACAAATGGTCAGGTTTTCCAATCCTGTAAAGCCCCCAAATTTTGAGCTATTTCTTCCCCCTTTCATTGCTGCTCTCACACTTACCCATTCCTTTCTGAGCTTAACTCTTTCTTGCGATATTTTCCTAAAAGTCAATCAATAAGCCAACACATTCAAAAATGGTTGCTTCTCAACCACTCCGACTGGAAACAAGCTCATGCCTGAGGTCTGCCTTCCAAAGGATCGCAGGCACACTTCACCAAATATGCTGCCATTGCATAACACCGACTGCCAGCTTCTCAAAACCTGCTGCCTCATTCCTCATTGCCCGCTGTGACCAATGCCCCGTATTGTATGTTATTATTACAGCAGCACCCAACTTCAAGATACCCATCTCCAGATTAGTCCAAAAAGACTAACTATGGTTACAAACAATTTCAAAATTCCAATGGCTGGACAGCATCAGGATTTGTTGCTAATTCTTGGAGCAGCTTCCTCATCACAGATGACTCAGGGATCCAGGATATTTCCATCTTGTGGACCTGCCATCCCCTGAAGATTTAGAATCCTGTTTCCCGTTTCGTGGGTGGGAGTTTTAGGGACACACATGGTTTGTGGGGTCAAAATCCAGGAGATCACATCACTTTGACCTCCATCCTGCCGGCCAGATTTTATCTCAATCACCCTGCTTACTGCAAGGGGGCTGAGTATGGCCAAGCTGTGTGCACGAGAGGAAAGAAGAACTAAGCACACCACTTACCACTTTACTGCCTCTCGCCTCCATGTTGACTCTTCAGTGCTTGTCTGCAATGCTGGAGAGGTTCTCCTAACATTTCTCCTACCGTGCGAGCTGGATGTGTAGCTTCCTCAATAGGTACTGTTGGAAGGACGCTGCAGTTGGCAGGAGGCTTCTCCTCCTGGTCTGTGATGACAAGCTCTGCTTTCTCTGCCCCTGCTGCACAATCCCTTGGTGCTCTGTGTGGTGGCATCCAGCGGTCCTGTGTCCCAGCTGCATGCCTAGAGTGTACGGTCCCTCAACAAGCTTGCAGCCCCAGCACACGACTGGTGACTACCTCCCCCCACTCACCCACCCCCCAGCATCACTCCTGATGTGAACAGCACACACTGCAAGCTTCACACTGGCAGCAAACCCCAGCTCTCCCTGAACACCCGCCCAGCAGCCTCAGGCCATCTGCACGCTGGAGTCTTGTCCTCTGTTTCCCTTGACTGTGCACCAGCTCTGACCTGGGCGAGCCGGCGAACTTCTCCGCCATCCAGGTGACTGACTACAAACACACTTCTCTGAGGAACTCTGACACTTGGGATGGAGTTCCATGTTTCTTCTTCTCTGGTTACTCTGCCTCAGTCTCCGGATGTCCGTTCGATAGCGTTCTCTTTAGCTCTTTATAGTCACTTATTTATCCTAATTTAATAATTGTTTACAATAAACGTCCCTTGTTCAAAGTATTGCATGGTTTGGGCTTCTGGTTCCACCCAGGCTGTCACCAACACTGGATTTGGTGAGTATATAGTATTTCTGTCCTTGCTGGGGTCTGTTTCTGCCAAGGTCTATAGCACAAGGTATATTTCATGGAGAAGAGAACTGAAAATCAGGTCTTCTGATTCTAAATCACCATGGGGGGGGGGAGTCATAGAGGACATAGCAAGTGAACTTTTCAGTGGAAAAAATTAAGTACAACCATAATATTATGTCTAAAAGATAATGTTTTCTCACCAAAGGTATTTAGGATGGTAAACCATTTATGCAACATTAAACATGAAATAGATCATTATGTTTCAAAGATCAAAAGTACATTTTCTTGACACGGCCAGATTTAGCAGACCTAAAATTAAATAAATATTTATTCCTTATCCATTTCCCTCTGTGTGTAATTTTTTTATTCATATAATTCAGATACCATAAAATTAACTGTTTTAAAGTATACAAGTCAGTGGTTTTAGTATATTCACAAAGTATGCTACTATTAACACTAATTCCAAATCATTTTTATTTCCATGAAAAGAAACCCTGTCCCCACTAACAGTCACTTTGCTTTTCCCCTGTTGTCAACTCCTGACAACCACTATCTGCTTTGTATTTCAATGGATTTACCTTTTCTAGTAAATTTTAAATTTCATATAAACAGAATCATACACTGTGTGGCCTTTTGTGTCTGCCTTCGTTCAATTACCCTAACCCCCAAGGTTCGCTCATGATGTAGCATGTGATTTTTAATGTTCGATTTTTATAATCATAAAAACATATATATTCTTCTCTGTAAAACCTATGTTGATGATACTTGAGTCAGTCATCCAGTTTTTGCTTGAAAAGAAAAGAGAATAATTAGGAGAGGGAAAAGTAAAAACCTTATGTTTTCATGAAATTCTAAATGCAAGCAAAAAAAGAAAGTGAAAAATACCTCCAATCGTGCCTTCTAAATTTTCTCTCATGGTGGACTGCTACTACTAATCAACACTTACATAACACTTCAGAATTTCAACACATTTTTATATTGAATGCCAAAGGTAACACCTACTGCGGGAATTATATGCTAGGCTTTAATTCTAGGGGACTGTAGGGATAGTATAAATAGCACTACTGCTTTTTTTTTAGTTGTTATTATCACACATCCTAAATATAAGTTAATAAAACCTCTAGTATTTCTGTAAAAATGCTCCTGTGAGCAGATATTGGCCAAAACCCACATAGGAGCTTGCTTTTTGTTTTGTTTTGTTTTCAGAGAAAATCTTGAAGTTGAGTTAATTGTGAGCTGTCTCTGAGAGAGTAAGATGATCCAATTTTACTTACAGTTTTTCCATAATATAAGAAGGGAGATGAGATGTGATATAGAACTCCATCATCCTCATATCTATACTTACTGGTTTTTTTCCAACCCTATTTCTTAGATGCTAAAATCGACTCCCAAGCAGTAATAAAATTCTAGCCTGTGTTTAGCAAGAATCTTTGCAATACTCCTACGAGATAGGAGTATTATTACAGCTGGAGAAAAAGATGATGGTAAGTTAAGTGACTTGTCCAAGGAGACCCAATAAATCAGATGTGGGTCTTGGGGATAACGTGGACTTCCCTTTAAGACTTTTCTCCGTGCTACAATATGACTTTTCTGAGTCGTTTTAGGTTCCTCATTAACCCTGCAGTTCATTTCCATGTTTTAGAAGGCATTTTTCAGATACATAAATATAACCTTCTTTCCTACAATTTCTCAGGCAATGCAAATTAAAGAAATCCACTCCTAATAAAGAACAGAGAGCATCTACCTCAGATACAGATATTGGAAATCCGGTAACTGACAGTAATGACTTCCATCTGACCCTAGTAACTGATAAGAGGTTATCACACAGCCTGGCTTATTACCCTTGTTATTGGGCACTGATACATAAGTATTTGGGACTACTGGCTCTACTTTCTCACTAATGGGAACAGTATGTGGAATATAACATAGACTCCGAAGATTTCTTAGTCAAGTGCAAGTCCGAAAAGATGATTCTTATCCCCAATGTTAAAGATGCCTTTTACAAACCTCCCATGTATCATGTCTTTATGGAGTGAATAGGACACTGATTCAGACAGAGGGGCAGCTGTAATTCATAAGACGCTTCACATCACAAAGCATCTGCTCCCAGATGCTATCAACTGCCGGGGGATTCTTTGATTGGTCCCTGTGTTCTTCTGCATCTCAGGAGAAAAGATGCCTCTCATAAGCCCGGTCCACAGTGTTTCTATGATCCTTCCTGAGTTGGGTTTACCATCCGTGTTACATGTCACCAAGGCCTGTATCGCTGTTCCTTAAGAACACTGGCCATGACCTTTCATGACCTTGAGTTCTTTTCTGTTTCCCACCTCAGCACCCGGGCTGCAGAGCCCTGCTTTTCACCTTGAGCCAAGAGAAAAAGTTAGAGATACTCCCAACCACAAAGAAAGCAACATTTTACATCATGAAAATAGAATAATTAACACCTTAGGATGAAGCAACTATATTTAGGAATCTTTTCTAAGATATCCTAACAGCTCCATTCAGGAACTACAGGTAGGTACATTGTATGCCTGAAGGAGTTTACAAAAGGGACCCTTCCAAGAACAAAAGGAGAGTCGGTCCTGAATATAAATTCTAGCTTCAGACATGTCAAGAAATAGAAAACAAAAGGATCAAATCTTAGGATGCCCTGTTATACGAGTATCAGCCAGAAAATCAGAAATGGGGTATTTTAGATGATGATAGATAGATGATAATGACAGATAGGTAGATGATAGATAGATAGATAGATGGATACATAGAAAGAGATAGGGAGATAGATGATAAATAAATGGCAGGAATACGAGCATATGTAAAGATATATATAGGGGCAACCAGGTGGCTCAGTTCATTAGAGCGTGTGCTCTGAAAAACAAGGTTCGATTCCCACATGGGATGGTGGGCTATGCCTCTTGCAACTAGAGTGAAAACAATGACTTGACTTGGAGCCGATGGGTCCTGAAAAAACACACTGTTATATATATATATATATATATTATTCTATTATCTAATATCTAAATATAATTTTAAGAAAGTGGGTCACAAAGACCCCAAAGCAACCAGGTGACTGTCAGCAGAATCATTGTTGTGTCTCCAGTCGAAACATCCAACTAAGGTCTTTAGACCAGAGAAGCATAAGGCTGTGAAGACAAGAAGCAAACTCTTGCTAGTGCATCGCTAGGGGATAAGGAGTGTGATCCGCCCATCCCCCCCCCCTTCCTCCAGGCCATCAGCACTGGCCATGGGACACTGGTCTAGAGCACATAGAGCTTCCTACAGAACGCTGCCCCAGTCCTGCCAGGTGTTACCGCCAAGCTAGTGCTGTAACTGGGTCTTCAAAAGATGATGCTACTGTTTTATCAAGCCAGCTGCTTCAAAATACTAGGATCCAGGATAACACCAGAGGATTCCCAAGCCTGGGCCCAACTGCCATACTTCTGTTGCTGTGACGTGAGTTCCTTGATCGGGACAAGGCTGTATGGATGCCATGACGGTGGATGAGACACTCTATAATCCATGGATGGCAGTTTTAGCAGAAGCATTATATACAGGGAAGGCTAACCCAAGAAAGTGCCTATTCTAGAAAGCTAATACACCCATCACATTCACCCATTCGTCGTCCATCCTAGGGATAATAAGTTGGCTGGCACAGTGAAATTGTACGGACCATCGAGGGCAGATGGAGAGCTAGCACTGGAGGATGGGCAGCACAGACTGTGGGAATGTTGAATGAGCAGATCCCCTTTGATCCGCAGGAGGAATGTATTTCTGTAACTTACGCTGCTGAGAAAAGTACATTACGGAAAGATTACTGTTTTATATAGCTGGAAACTACATTCTATTACCTTAAAACTAACAGCAGAATCAGATAGAAATTTCCCAGTGCCTAAGAAAGACCAAACTCACAAAAGTGTCTCAATAAAAACAAGGCTTTAAGCGCAGGCCTAGCTCTAATTTCAGTGCATACTGGGACAAATTGCCTTCATTGAAGTGTTTATGTAACATTTCAATCCTCATTTGAAAATAAGGATAATAGCTATTTTGGGTGATTTCTCCTCCCTTTTGGTGAGGATTAAATAGGAAAAAGTTGAAAGCACTTAGCAGAGAGCATAGAACATTGAAATTGCTTTAAGAAACTAAAACTAAAACGATACAGACTCTCATCTGATTTCACAACAATCCTATAAAATAGTTTATACCCAGTGCCCTTTTATGGATGAGGAGACTGAGGCTCAGATATCAAATGTCTTGCTGAAAGTCTGGAAAACTGACCTCAGGAGACACGCCACCTTCACACCCAGATTTTCCGCCTTACAAATAACACTTACCACCGATTGTGTCTGTGTGTGCGCGTGTGTGCGTGTGCATGTGTGTGTGACTTCACAATAAATAGTCTCATTGTAGAAAATCTTAAAAACACAGAAAAAAGAAAAGTATTACCTATTATCCTCATATTTCTTATATACAAATTCCTTATAAAAATAGATAGTACTAGGAATAATAACAGCTACACTTTATTGATTCCTTTTACGAACCTGGGCTTTTTCCAGGTATTTCACATGAATTAAACCACTTGGCCTGTACAAATACTGAAAAGGGTAGCTAGCATTCTCATCTTCGTTTACCAGTGAGGAACTTGAGTCCTCAAGTCACTAACCGTCTTTCCCAAGGTCACCAGCCTCAGTGGCAGAGGTGACTCAAACCTGGGCCAGCAGAAAACAGAAGCAGTGCCTTTCGTCACCAGGCTGGTGGTGACCTTCATACACACGTCTTTTCTTACACTGGAATCATGCTGCACACTTCTTCATAATGTGACTTTTCACTAAAACATATCATGTCCATATCTCTTCATGTCATGAAATTGCCTATATTGATACGTAGGCTGATTGTCAACACAGTATTGCAATTTAAAAAGTGCACCATTATTTATTCAGCCAATTCTATTATATATTGTTGGATGGTTAAGCTGTGGCCATTGTTGTAGTGCTCAAAGAATACCTTTGTGTGTGTGTGTGTATATATATATATATATATATATATATATATATATATATGTCGGTGTGCATGTGACTGCATGTCTTCATGGGACAATTCCAAGAGTGGGATTGCTGGATAATTTGTAAGGGTTGCTGTTACATGACTGGCTTTCATTTGGAAAAGATGGTACCCGTAAAGGAGAATGCCCTACCCCGGTCTCCTGATTCTTCCTGAGGCTGAACTGACTCTGTGATAAATTCCGTTTAATCCTACCACTTAAAGCCAGAGGACAGGCCTGAGTCCAACCCTCTAAGAGCCTTCTTCTGTGCGATGCCATTTTTATGCAGGTTTTATCCCCCATTTGAAGCACATATACAATTACTTCTGTAAATCTAGAGGAATTAGATTTTCTGTCTATTGTTAGGTTCAGATGGGAACTCTTTTAGCACCTGATGCCAAAGGGAAATTTTAATTCTTAAGCCCAATTTCATATGCATGGGTTTGAATGGAATAGGGTAAAAGGCAAACTTGTGAATAGTCAGTTATAATAAATAACTCTGCTACATATTATGCAAGGTGAATTTATTATTAATCTCAAGAATTTCTTTTTTATCCCTCCTGCTATACGTCTTTATCCAGAAAGAGCTAAGGCACAACCAATTTCCCTGGGCGTCCACCATGCAACTCCACTCGAGGTTTCGCCCAAAGCTCTCTGCCTCTCAATTGTTAGAGATTTACAGTCCAGAACGCTCATCAAATATTGTGATGTCATTAGAGATGATGGATAATTTTGCTTTGTGAAAAATATTATCACCACATAATGCCTATGCAAATCAGGGAGTCCCTCACATTTCTGAAATTCAAAATTGAGACATCAGGCATCTGTTGACTAGGGTAGATCATTTCAACTATAACAACTGGGAAAAACTCGAATTTTCTTTCACTTTGCTTCTAGATATATACATATACGTGCATCCAGACCCACCCGTTTGTTCCTGGAACAATTTTCTATCTCCTTTTGCCTCTCATTGCAAAGATCGCTACACACAATACTTCAATCTCAAGGGATGTCTCACAAACGATAAACGCTCATTTTTAGGAGGATAAAGGGGAAACTATCAAGGAAAAGAAAGATTCCTTTAGCAGGATTTTTTTGTTGTTTTTTTTTCTCTCCTTCCATTCACATCAAGGTAGGTGGATTTAGGCACATCCTAATCTGGGAAAGCGGCCTAGACGAGAATTTGGCAGGGCTTCCTTCAGAAGCGTTCCCTTGCTCTTGGCTTTTCACATTCCAAGTACTTCGGGGCCCTGGGGGCGAGTTTCAGGACGATGCCCACATATATATTTATTTTTATGTCCAGGGCTCAAGAACGTCACGCAGTGCGACACAGGAGCCCATTTCCTCCGGTGCGGCACGCTCGGAGGCCAGCCACGGAGGAGTTAAAAAAGGCCAGGGTGCAGCAACAGCTGGAGATAATTACTTACAATCAAAGGGCTTGCAGAAAAGCAGCGGAGCAGCAGGGTGAGGTGTTCTGCCTGGCTGGGTTATAGGAGTCATCTGGACAGAGGCAACCGGGCTTAAATCCTAGGAAGGGAATTTTGCACTGTTTGATCTTATTTTAAGACCTAAGAAGGAGATTGGGATTGGTTTGAACCTGGTTTAAAAAGCCCAAAGGTAGACATGCCTGCCATAAACAGCTTGAACTCGCTTGTCCTGTAAACGGAGAGACAGGAAAGATGTGTTAGGGCCAAGGGGGCTTGGTGTGTTGGACACAAGATCAGGTTTTACTTCTCCAATTCTGAAGGATGCTTTTGGACTCCTGTTTTTCCAACATGAGCAATTAGTCTAAACTCTTGGCCATCTGACTTTATTCTTGGAGTGCTTTTTCTTCAGATCTCCCCATAAAACACCCCGACGTTGAACTTTTTTTCATCACTTCACTTTTTCTGCGGTCCTAAATTATATTTCAGCAACTGCCATTTTCCCTCAGAGGACCAAGATTCATGAGGCAAATAAATATTTCTTCAGTGAGAGAGTGTATTGTAGCCAGCACTATTTTAAGGAGATATCAGGTCTCTGAAGCCTTTAAATTGGATTTTCTTCTCAGATACATATTTTTTTTTGCCACTTAATAACATGTATAAAATGGATTCACTGCATTATATTTAGTATCTAAACCTTGACTCATGGAGAAACTTTCTCTTGATGAACTCCAATCCCAAACTACGATAGCTCTCCTTTTGATTTATCTCTAATGTTAAGAAATAAGCTCTAAACTTCACAATATTGGGTACTTTATCAGGTAACCACAGAATTAAGCATACCAAGCACCTTGAAAGAAAGCACGCTCACTTCAAAGATGATGGCATTAGATGTTACAAGATAAAATGGAAAAATGCCTCACGTACAAATGCCTGAGGCAGAACTTACACAGACAGCATAAACGACAGCCTTTTCATTTGTGATATGGAATTTGTGGGGGGCAAAGCTCATGGTGGAAGTCAGACACGGGCCTACACAAAAGCACTGTCAGAACCTAAGATGTGTCTTCTTTCCTTAGAGAGACCATCAGCGGTTCCCCATTGCTTACACGTTGAAGTCAGGATGCCTTGGAATTCACAGCAACACGGCAGGGTGTGTTTCAACTCTGCCCCTGCAGCCTCGCCTCTTTCCCCATCTTTGCCTCTTGTGCTCCTGTACCATCGAGCCCTTCAAAATGCCATGTACATGCTTACCCTTGAACTTCTGAACCTCTTATATCTTCCAATGCAAATAATAGCCCTATTTCCTACTCATCCTTAAAGGCCCACAAGAAATCTTTGTCTCCCAGCCCACACCGTCTTAACCAACAAACAGGAGGCTTTGCCCTTTCTGTTCCCGCGTGCCCAACAGAAATCCATGCTTTCCCCTCAGCTGCCTGAAGAATGAATCGATCCTTTATCGATGTATCCACAGTAGCAGGCACGTTTCTCTATTATTCAGTTGTCCCGCAATTCACGCATTCATCCATGCATTTGTTTTTGAAAAGTGCTCGTTGAGCATATTCTGCATCGTGATGGCCAGTCAGCCCTTAAAATTCTGGGAATTAAGCAGTAGAGACAGACTGACGATCTCAGGGCTAATGACCCAGCCACTCCCTTAAACTTCTTCACATAATGTTACAATTAGCCACTTGCCTGTCTGTCCCCTTGAAAGAGGGAGACCTTCTTAATAACCTTTGAATCCACAGGCTTAGTTGGCAATGTGGTTACTATTTATGAACATAATAATATATCTAAACTGAGGCTCCCTGCATGCTAAGACAGTTTCATGCTTTACACGAAGCTTCTCATGGGAACAGCCCTGTGAGTTGGACACTCATTGTGCCCAGAGAAGGCAAGAAACCGGCCCAAGATCTCCCCGTTATGCAGTAACAGAATCAGAAGAAGCATGTCTGACTCCCGGGGTAAAGTGCATGAACAAACGAAGGAATAAATGAATGAATGAATGCAGTGTTGCAGCAAGTGACCAGTCCTTTGTCCAGTGATTCAGGTAAGACAGACCGGTAGTCACTGGCCAAAGAAAGGACAATACAAACAGTGAAAGTCTCCTTTTTTAATATGGAGGAGGGAGCACCTGGCTTAACGGGCTTAAAGAATTGGAAGCTTATGCGAAAATGTGTCTCTTATCTACTGCATCACCAAAGCTGGATGTCTTTGGACTAGTTAAAAATGATGGGTTAATTAATTCACTCATTTTTTTATCCTCTTTATAAAAATTATTTCAAGCTGACTAAGGAAAAAGAACAAATCTAACCAACTAAAATAAATAAATCCCTTCTCACCCTGGAACATTCGCTCTAGAATTGCCCATATGGGAAGCTGCTCTTTTGACACTAATGGCCACAGTTGTGAATATTTGTCCTTTGGGTTTTTTTTGTGTGAGGATCCACATTGAAACCTTCCCTGGGTCTCTTTATGAGGCAGCCCCATGCTATTCCGAGAGTGACTGTCCTGGTCTTTGAAATTCCTTTCTGTACCCCAACCCCAGAGTAACTTTCCTACACATAGCATAATTTTCACATCAGAGCATAACAAATACACTCTCGAAAGTCAGTAGAAATCTTTCCAGCCCTTTCTCTTTCATGCTGTTACAGACATGTAGAAACTGTTTATTTATATGGATAAGATTTGAAAATGTAAATAGTAAGGAAGAGGAAACTTACGAAGCAAGGCCGGCTGATAGAGTTGTTATGACTGATCGTCACAGCTGGGCCTGGGCTTCCTGATAAGTTCCGTAATTCTCCCCATAAAGAGGGAGATTTTGCACTCTACATCATTCCTCTTTGAGTCACTATTCTTCGTGAGACAGAACTACTAACAATAGTGTGAAGAATTAATTTCTGCTATTTCGCTTATGAAAACGGCCACAGAAAAAGCTCTGGTCACTTCTTTGACACAGCTCATTGATTATCGACAGACTATGGAATTCATTTACATCTGTGGCTATATCGTCATTTTTGCCTGTAACTCCCCTCCATTATTTAGTGCATATAATAGTTTTCAAAATGGTCTTATGAAAAATAATTTCCACGGGGGGCCTTCAGCCTGGACTTTGTGTTTCTCTGTAGTGAAGCATCATTAATGGAATATTCCAGGCCTCACTTCATACCTTCAAGGACTCCTTCTGAAGGATGAAGGAGCTTCTCTGGCGGGTGGGTCTGGAACAAGTAAGCATTCCTAGCTCTGTTCTTCCTTTTATCCTTCTCTTTAGGATGTGCCTGTCTGAAGATAGCAAGCACTTCGGTCTGCATGAGTCTGATTGGTTTCTCATAGGGTCTGACATCCCCCATCTGCCCAAGCAGACACAGTGACTCTGTATTCTAAAGTGGGACAGACAAGGGGCAATATTGGGGGGTCCCATCCAAACCTCAACCTTGGTTTGGAACAACTAGAAGATTGTGCTTTTGTGAGGCAGAAACGTTTCTTAAAATTTAGTCTGAGAAAGAGTCTTGAACAAAATGTGAGTAGTTGTTAAGTTTAGATCCTAGCTCTAACATCCATGTCATTGGATTATAAACTCTTGTTCTGCTTCTCCGGCTGTACACTTTGTATTAGAATACCTGCCACCACCTTATATAAAACAAACAAACCAACAAACAAAAACAAAACTGTGAAGGGGAACAGCGCAGTTATACGAGAGCCCTTGAGTTCTTAGGCGTTACATAACTAATGACCTTCCAGATGACATTACTATTAGTATTCCAGAGCCAAAGTAAGAGACTACTTGGTCTGCACATAAAGTCTGCTCTCCTTAGACTTGAATTCTGCGAATAAAGAGTTTTACATCTGATTTTGTTTCCCCCTAATCTGGCAATGTGAGGAATGATGAAAGCACAGGTTTACATGTGGCAGGGTAGACTCAGGATCCGTGATATGTTCCCAGTTGAACATTCTTTCTCCCCCTCATTTTTTCCCCCAAGGGAAATAAATTGTCAGACTTTAAAAAGGTGGGGTTCTAATAAAATTCTTCCTGCATTTCATCTGTTGCTGCTTCTGGTAAAACGCTACACTACACTACACACACACACACACACACACACACACACACACATACACACACACACACACATTTAGCAAAGGCAAGGATTTCTGGAGATTACTTTCAGAGTTCCTGTCTCACCCCGAGCACATATTCAAAAATTCTTCTGGAAAGGTTATCAGAGGCAGTAAAGGATGTGGAGACATCACTGTGTAGGCGTAATGGGGCATAAAAACTAAATATTTATTCTACCCGCCAAGCACCAGTTTAGGAAAGAACCCCCTGTACCTAACTCGAACGGCAAATGTACCTTCCAGATTTATCAACTATGCCTGGTTTGAAGATTAGTTCCCAGTAGGAGATTCCTTAAACTGAAGAGCACTTTGAAAAAGGTTTGTTTGATCCTCATCTCATCTTTACTTAAGTATGGCTAGAAAGTATGGTAATGTATTTTAAGTGGAGGCTTCATTCATTTTAATGAGATAAGATGCCTATGGTGACCTTCTAATGTTGGAGAGATATTTATTTACAGCCTATGGTCTTTCTCTTTGAAAAAAGAATATTTTACAGAAAGGTTTAATGAGCTCCTACAAAGAAGTTATTTGTTGCAATGTCACTGCCATAGCAGGTATTAATTCTTTCAGTTTTCTTTCTAGGTAACCCAGTTAGGACATAGGTGTTTTCACGTCTGTAGATTAGTGCTTTCTCTGCTTAAGGACTGGCAATACATGGTATTTTTCTATAATCTTCGAAACCTATCTGCTTTTAATTCAGTATAATAACAAGGAACTGGTTAAATATTATGAAACAAAATTACTTAGTCATTAGAATCACACCATCCAAGTATATTTAAAATATGAAAAAAGTCAAATTGTATAGAGTCAAAAAAACTGCTTATGCAAATTCACAGGACTTTCTTCATTAACAAACATGTGCATGTCATATAGGTATAAACAAAATTAGGAAGATAGGCACAAAATGATAAAAATTATTGCCTGAAAGAGTATGTGATTTTTCTTTGAAATGTTTTGATATTCTACTTTTGCTATTTAAATTTTTTTGAATGCATATTATTTTAGCAATAAACCAAATGTCATTTTTGAAAGTCTGAACTGAAGAAACGTTTTTGGAGGGGTTAAAAAGGCAACTTTCAGTCCCAGCTCTTACAGACTATATGCATTTTGTCTCATTGTGCTGGCTTTAGCCATGCAGCTGCATAAAATAACATTAATAGAACCCTAGAATATTATTTTAGGTATTAAAGTTTTTATTTAAGTGTGTACTACACATCGCCTTTTCCACCAACTCTTTGCTGAAGGTATTTTACAATAAAAAATAATAAAATAGTAAAATAGAAACAGAACTGAAAAGGACAACACAAGTCTGCCAATCATAAAAGCCAAAATAATTGCTATGTTTGTGCCTCCAATTTGTCTCTAAGGTTTTCTGCTCTTTGTTTACAAGAAGAAACATGTCCTTAGGAGAAATATATTTTTCCTAGCACTGGATACTACAAGAAATATCTCAGGTGGGAATCCAACATTGGGTTTGATAATCACTGCATCATTCAAAGTTATCAACAATATGGGCAATTTGCTATTGCATTTAGCAAAAATGTACCTTTATTTAAAAAAAAACAGCATAATATAAAAATGAATCTTGATGAAGGCCATTTTTTGGTGGCTGACCTGATGTGATGTCATATATAACTTCCTCGTTTTCTAACTGGATCCAAGGTTGGAATTTGGAGTGGATGAAAGTACATCCCTTATAAAATTTTCTCCAACGTCATTCTTTAAATCCAGCTTCTGATTGTAGTTGTATGGCTGGTGGGCTAATAACCTGTATCTGTTGACTTAAGGCAGGTTGATTGATAAGCTTTAGAAACAATGAAAAAAAAATGACAGGGTTACAAGATAGAACATTCTCAACTTCTTTATTTACAAAGGAGGAAAGTGAAGTACAGAACTGTAGAGCATGATAAGAAACAACACCTCATCCATCCATTCATCCATTCATTCCTCATTTAACAAAGGTATCAGGTAAGATGCTTTCAACTGCAGAAAACATCACACACACATAAGAGTGGCTTAAAAGACAGAGTCTATTGTTTCATATGGCCCAGATCAAGAAAAGGCCCATAGGAGATGTTCTGATTATTGGGTTGTATCCTATAGGACAGACAGAGCCATTGAAAAAAAATAATTAGATTTGAACTTGGGATTGTGGTGCCTGAATTTCAGAGGGACAAGAGTGAAAGCAGGAATACCAGTTATTAGGTAATCAAATTAGTTAGGAATCTATGAAGATACTTACCCAAACTTGGGCAATATAAGAGGAAAAAGGGAAAAGACATATTCGAAATAAGTTAGAGGCAAAATTGGCAAGAATATAAAAACTGATTAAATATGGGACATTAGGAAAAAAGAAGGGTGAATAACTTCCAGATTTGTGCTTTGAGTAACTGGTCCTAGCAATTTAGAGATGATTGGAAAAAAAACTTTATTTGAAGAGGAAAAGGAAGAACTTTATTCCAGACTTTTTAAGGTAGAGTTGCCAGTGGGAAATTGAGGTGGAGACAGCCAGCAAGAGTTTGGATAGGGCCGGCCAAGTGGCACGTTGGTTAAGGGCTGGTTTGGGATGCCAGAGGGCCCCGGTTCGGATCCCACATATGAGGGCCAGTGACACTGCCCTCTACAGCTAAGATGCTGAACAACAGCTCAACCTGGAGCTGGGCTGCTGTGAGTCGCCAGCGGCGTAGGCTGCAGCCCCTGCTGCAGTGGGTTGCCATGGGCTACCGTTTGTAGCCAGCAGCCAGCGTGAGCGGCCAGCAGCCGCTGTGAGCGGCCGTCCAGAAGCCGGCGACTGATCTGCCTTGCCCGGGAAGAGCGCAATGATGGTGCCAACTTGGGCCAGTGAAGCAACGTCCTCCACAACTAGGCTGAAGAACAAAAGGACAGCAACTTGTCCGTTCCCCTTCCCCCAATTCCCCAGTGCTGTTCCTATCCCCCAAGTCCCCCAATAAAAAAATCTAAAAAAAAAAAGAGTTTGGATAAAACCAGGTCCAAGCTTGAGATGAAGATTTGGGAATCAGAAGGTTTGAATGAAAGACGAAACCACAAGAGTAGATGGCTCACAAACTATAAAATGAGATGAAGAGTGGGCTTAGAACTCAACTGTGGAGCAGGAAGAAGAAAGGATCCCATGAAGATGAAAAAGAAGGTGCTGGCAAGTGTCTCATGAGAGTAAGAAGCGAAGGGAAGGCAGGTTCAAGGAGACAGTGATCATCCTCTTAGGCAGTAGAAAGAAATCCAGCAGGACGAGGACAGAGATATTTCACTGAATTTGGTGATTCCAAGCGCCCAGGGATAGCTTTTAGCAGTAAAGAAATTGGTAAGAAGCAGAGATTGCCATGGGCTGGGAAATGCTTCATGGGTGGTGGTGGTGGTGGTGGTGGTGGTGCTAAAGCAGAAACGGACATTTCTCTTTTGAGAAGCCGGGAGACGTGCTCAGTACCGCACAGCCAGAGTTTGAGTTCAAGATGGCAGGCTGGAAACCTGAGGTCAGGTCCTGCAGCTGCTTAACGTCAGGGCGGGAGCCCAATCACTGTCCTGAGTCCAGATCTCGGTCCTTTAGATGTCCACATTCACCAAAGTATCTCAAAAATGAGTGCAAGCTTTCACCACATTTTCTAAGTTTATGATAGTCTAGATGAGCGGCTGAGTGGAATTGTCCCGGCGTATATTAAAACATGCTCAGAAGATTCCAAGAGGTAGAATGGTTAGGCGATTGACTTTAATGGGACCTGAGCAGAGCATAACAAACTAATTATATGATACTCTACAAAATCCAGTGTTTTCAGACTTGTAGAAAGGACTTCATGGGACCAACCAGCCTTAGTAGGTAAAATTGAATGGATGTGTTTTAAAACAGCACCCTCAGCCAACAGACTTCTGCCATGGGACCCTTTTTTTTTTTTTAATCATCAAGGGGCTTAGCTCGTATTGAAGTGCTTGGTTAAAGAAACAAAGCACCAAGAGGTGCCAACTGTCTGATGCTTCTTGGGGGCCACTTCTCATCACAGTGGTCTTAAATAAAGGAAAGGCTGGCTCTCGTGCACGTCCCGGGAACACAGAGAAGCTGTTAGAGCTCTAGCGTCCTGGGGAGCGGGGAGAGAGAAGGCTGGCCATAGAGGCCGGAACCAGATACTGAAGCGCTTCATACATCATGCGACGGAGTCTGGACTTTATCTTGTGGGGTAGCAGAGAGCTATTAAAGACTTTTAAGTAAGGGATTATCGTGATCAGATTTCTGTTTTCTGGCAGCTGCAGTGTGGAGAACTGAAGCAGGACACAGCCTGGAGGCAACCAGACCTGTCAGTGAGCCCTTTCCCTCGCTTCAAGGGTCCCGCATACCAAGGCTGCAGAGCCGTTCTTGGTATAAACTTTCTTTCCAGGGGCTACCTCGCTGGCCTGGGTTTTCATTCCTCAGCCTATTGACCACGTAGGCATGTTGTGCTCATGTGCAGGGGCACACACACACACACACACACACACACACACACACACACACACACCCAGAGCATGGTTTCTATTCCCACCCTTCCTAGGCAGGATCAAGGCTTCCTGTTGTACCCAGGTCACCGAGAGCCACGTCACAGGACACCAGGATGCATTGAATGAATAAAGAACTCCTTACCTGTTCGGAAGTCAAGGATGGTCCGTGGGATTTGGTCAAGGGATGAAAATAAGACCAGGTAGGTGTATGGAAATGATAGGCTGCTTAGATGAATTTAATGTAAAATGTTTCTCTTTTCTATACACTGACAGTGTGCTGCTCATGGAATGCATTGAAAGACAGGCAGAATTCTAGGAGGCAGCGAGAGGAAGGAATTCAAGAAGGAATTCAAAATGTACGTGCACACTGTAGACAGCTCCCTTTGCATTGCCGGGAGAAGGCACAGCAACCGCTTCTTACCCAGGTGACACCTGTAAGGGACGAGAGCCCTGGCTGTACAGGGGAAGCATGAAAACACCCAACACCAAAGCTGCCACCGGGCCTGGAGGTCAGCAGGTTGATGGAGACGAGGAAGCAAGAGTTTGCTAGAGGATGTGTAGTGCTAGGGTTGACGGGTACCTCTTTCACCCCTCAAATACCGAAAGCTGGGTGAGCTTCGCTTCACGGCGTCAGAGCCTGACAACGCCCCTGTTCCCGTAAGGTAGAGCACCCATCCTAGTAGGGGTGGCTTCCAAGTGATTTAGAAACTTAGAGCTGCCTCTCCCCCGTACGCTCCAGAGTTGAGAGATGATGGGGAGAAGCTGCTGGCTTTCAGAGTGCCAGATCTTTAAGCCTGACACATTTCTTACTTCCTTCCTTTCCTTGTAAGGCCAGGACACTCAGTCTTCCAAAGTGTCTGCTCTAATTAAATGCAGGTCTAGTATGCCAAAAATGTTTTGAATGTAAAAGATTAACGAGGGAGAAAACGTTTGTGAAAGAAGGAAATTGAGACAGCCGGGGCCTCTCCTTGTTGGCATGGTTTGAAGGGGGGAGGTAATCTTCAGGTCTAAGAACGAGAGCAGTGCAACCTTCTTCTTTTTTTTTTTTTTTTCGAAGAGACACTTGGCTCCAATGGGAAAAAATGAGCAAAATCCTTCAGGAACTAAGGCAGCAGCCACCCAGGAAGGCTCACGGTGATCCGGGTGACAGATGAGCACTAAGTAGGCTGTTTGAGTAAATGGGGGCAAGATTAAGCCATTTCTATGTGTGCTTCTTCTGGTCATGCTAGCTCTTGTTTTGTTTTCGAGCTCACCATAAGGGAAACCCCGTGACCACTCTGACCTTCCCTTCCCGATTTGGCTTTTAGAGGAATAAATCAGGATTAGCACTGCCATTAAGCTGCAGACGTGGTGTCTTTAAGACCAAAGTAAGACCATTACTGGCAGGTTTAGCTCTTGGGACAAGATTGCATTGCTAATTTGGAACAGTAAGCATTAATCAGTAGAAGAAACTTGGTGTTCCTGTGGGCAACACCAATCTTCCCAAATATTTTGACTCTAACGCATTCACTCAACTGGGTGGTGGGGAGGTGAGAAAAAAAGACAAAGATTTGTGTTTTGGTCACTTGCCAGCTGTTAGATGTCGGCTAACCTTTTGAGAAGCAGAAAGATTTTTTTTTTTCATAAAAACATTTAGCAGTGGTCAGACTGATGAATATATTTGGAGACACTGTAATGATGTAATAATGGCAACAATGTTATTTTTACAGCATTAGAAGAAAGGAGGACAACTCCCAGCTGCCAAACTCATTGGTCACATTGATCCCTAATAAATCCTGGGTGAGCTTGCCCGATATTAGTCATAGGAGTTAATCTTGTGAATCTGTTAGGACTTAAGATACATTACTTACAGTTGGGAGGGTAAGAGAAATTTTCTGGCAGTTGGTAAGAGAAAGGATAATTTAGTACACTTTCTTAATGTTTTGAGAAGCTGTACTGAGGCAACATTTGGTTTTTTGGATGAATATCTTGTTTTCTCAAGAGAAAAATGGCAATTTTTCATCAGAGAAAAATGGGGGCAATACACCTAAGGGAAGAGAAATTGTGTAGTCTTTCAGGTTTCTAAGAAAAGATGAAAAAAAACCCCAAAACCCAACAACACATGATATCATTTCTACGTACACTGAATTCACATTTACTGAAGGCTGACAAAGGTGTAATACTTCCAATGAAAACAACTTTCTCTTTCTAATATATTTTAAGGCAGTGCCGCTCACGGCCCTAGTAGCAGCAGATACTATTAATATCCCTATTTTACAGATGAGCAAACTGCCATGTATGGTGATCCAACAACTTAATATGGCCAACGAGACCACACAGACAATCAACTGTGAAACTGGGATTGTGCATCAGGCCTATCAGCCTCCAGAACCCAAGATCCCAAATGTGAGGTTAAGCTTTGGGGTATTCTACCTCTTTGAAGGTAGGATACTTGGTGATCAGTGGCACAGGGGTTGCAGTGGGACAGATATGGGCTCTGCCACTTACCAGCTCTGTGAATTGATCAGGCTCTGAGCCTCATCTCTGAAATGGAGGTCATAGATGTTTCATAGAGTTCTTGTCATGATTAGCAAAAGCAATAACCACTATATCTATCATAAGTGCTTAGGCAAAGAGTAATTGTTTCTTGAATGCCAATTACTGAAATACATTTATTAGTTTTACTTACTTTTGGACCAGTGATGCCCAAACTCAGGCCTTAGGCTATGAACTTTCATCTGCCATCCTTTGTGCTAGTTTGGGACATTACGCTTGTGGGCTTTTGGTTCCTTTTCTCTACCCCCAACTAACCCATTCCTGAAGTTATTTGTAAAGGCCACCTCGTGCCACTGCTCTTTCTAAACAGCGCTGCACAAACCACTCTTTATTTTCTCCTTGACCTGTAAAGACTGGCGATGCTGTACCAGTATGTAGGATAAGTTTCGGCCCTGGTTCTCTCTGGCACTGAATTATAATTGGTTCGAAGCACACATCTAGGGGAAAGGCTGCCTGAGTCCCTTGTAATGAAATTGCTTTTCTTAAATAGGTGAAGCGCTGAGATGCAGAAAGTAAAGCCTCGACAGGGGCCCCTCCAATCATCCGCCAATCTTTTAAAAGTCAATTCGGAATTTACCTGTTCCAGAAATGGGCAGTAATTGTACTTATTTCAACTACTTCCACATTACTCCCCAGAACTTCAATTGGGAGTCTATAAAAACGATTGGCTCTTGGTTACACGACATAGATTCTTAATAATAGCAGTTCAGCATCTCTCTTCAATTTGACTGTGGAGGCAGGGACCATGTCTGCTACCTATTAGATGTGGATGAAAGATACAAGAGAAATAGAAGACACAGTCCTTGCCTCAAGGACCATTCCATCCAGTTGGAGAGAGACACTGATAGGCAATTATTAAGCAACATTTTGCACGTAACTAGATGCAAATTATCATGCTCTGAATATTCCATGAACTCAACAGGTGAATAAAATTATATCTTCAGGATTGTCAACAGCTCCCTGAGGAGACTCACATCTGAGTTTCATAGAACGTTCGTCCATTTGGAGGGCAAAGCATCTCACCACAAATGTTTGGAGGAGATCAAAATTATCTTTTCTCTTAGGTAACATCTCTGTCTAGAACTTGTTCTCAGAGTCTGTTCTTTCCTCGTACATGAACGTATTATGCTCCTGTCTAGTGTTTTTCAACCGTAGCGTATGATTTATTACTAGGTCAGAACATTGATTTAGAGGTCATGACCATCATCTTAAAAACATGAAAGAGAATAGAAAATATCAGAGATGGTAAACTTAATAGAAAAATGAGTTTATGAAAATTTTCGTTTTCTGGATATGTACAAGGTCACAATGGAAATTGTATTTCCTACTATGACTTGTGGTCAACAAGAGTTTGAAGAACAATGCCTCTAGTCAGCACACAGTAAACTGAACAGATAGTCTTAGAAAGAGTATAAACCAGCTTGAGGCTGGCAACATGTTTTCCCATCAAAGGGAATGACTTTGTGTTGCGGTAACACTTACTGCATCAAGTTCAAAATTAATCACCGAGAACAAAATGTCAGGCATGGTACTGACAAAATACTGAAGACCTACCTGGCTTAGAAGGATGGCCAACCGTGAGCGTTTCCAAACACTTCACGTTAGAAGTGCTGGGGAACACACTGCCCAGTTGCATGCAGAGCTAGAAGACTACACATCTCATGGAGTCAGCAGTGCTCCAGTAAGCCTACTTCATGGCAGACTCTCTGGACCAGTGGATCCAAAAGAAAAAGAACTCAGAAGTGTTTCTTCCCCCAGACTTACTAGTAGGTTCTTCTCAATGCCTCGCCAAAGGAACAGAATAAGAGAGAAGTCCAGGTAAGCGGTCTAGGCTAGGAGTAGAGGTATAGAGTAATATTCTAATAGAAGACCCCTTCATGGAAGCATGAAGGCTATGAGTTCCCCTCTGCACACTCTCTTCTGTCAAAGAATAGCATTTGGGATACCCCTGCCTTCCCCAACCTACCTGCCCTGGCTTGAGAGTTAGTTACATGGTCAGTTGGGGTGTGGTGACACCACTGGGGGAAGTAAACAATTATTTATTGGTTAGACTCACACCCACCTTACAAGACTACGACGCAACAAAGAACTGCTTTTTCTTTTTGTACCCTTCTGGAACTGCCATGGGCAATTTAACTTTTGTACACAGAAGACTCTGAATTGGGTTAGGATGTTAATGAAATGAATGCTAAGGCTTGGCCTACAAAAAGTCACTTCTTGAAGCATTTCCTATCCAAGCCCAGCCATAGTATACAATCAGCGCACTAGAGGCTGTGCAATGAATACAGTATTCTAAAGTAGACAGCGGCTTCTGTCTAATCACAGTCTCCAGTCTCTTTTTTTTAGACTTATTATTTTTTTTAGAGGAGTTTTAGGTATACTACAAAGCTGAGAGGAGGGTGCAGTGATTTCTTATATACCCCCGCCCCCCCCCATACACACATGCATACCCTCCCCATTATCAACATCACTCACCAGAGTGGGACATTTGTTACCAAGGAGGAACTTACGATGACACTTCATAGTCACCCAAAGTCACAGTTCCTCTTAGGGCCCACTCTTGGTGTTGTACATTCTATGGCTATGGACAAAAATATCATGCCTTGTCATTACGATATCATAGAGAGTATTTTCACTGCTCTAGCCTTTCTACGTTCATGAGTCAGCATTTCTTCCTGCTACTGATAGTGGAGCTAAATAAGGCCCATGAATCCTGCCTCCTGGATTTCGTTTACCTGGCATCATCTGGAGTATCACCTCTAACGGGCTACTGAGCCAACTGGTGTTGGCGTTCTGAGAGCCTGAGCCCCTCGCGGCCTCGTCAGGCCCAACACTTTTGTGTCTTTCTCCAGAGCCTAGATTTCCCTCAGCTCTTTATTTAACCAGATCTTGAATAACTCAGAAACCTTAATGTCAACCAGCATATCCTCTTCGGCCATGACTTCGAGCACTGGAACGCACCTTTTATGTTCTCTCTACCCCCCGCCTCATTCCTGAGTGACTCAGTTGCATTTTTTAGAATCAGTTGAAACATGTCCCTTTCTTTTCCTGCCACCTGAAACGCTCACTCTGTGTCCTGGGTCTCCCACGTTCCTTTTCGGACATGGGTTTTCTGACATGCTCCTCTAGACTTCACCTTGCTCCACAGCCACCATCATGCCTGTCGTATAAGAAGCATGAATTCAACATACTGCGAGTCTGTCATGAGTATACACTTTTCAAACAAATGTGTCTGCTTCCTCCCCCTCCTCTTCCCCTCGGATAATCCCACCCAGGGAGCATTCTCCCATCAGATGACCACCTAACCCAGCACTGAAGGAAGATGCGGTAAATTATCGCGCTCAAGAATCCACATTCCAGTGGGAACCTTGAACCTGAGCTCCTTTTCTTACTAGTTACGTATCCTTGGGCAAATGATTTAAATTATTGTGCTTCGGTTTCCTTAGATGTCTAATGGCATTAGTCACGCTCCCTTGTGAGATTATTGTAAATATTAAATAAGCTCATTTATAAAATTCTGAAATTAGGACATGCTACACACCAGTAGGTATTATACGCGATCGTCCTTGTACCTTCTTTTAATCATACACGTCGCAGGAATGTTACCTTAGGACAGAAAGAATACCACCCACAGTCCCTGGTGGCCCTTCACGCACCCTTAGGAAGGCCTTGAACATGATACATCTCTTCTGACACATATCCAACTTTCGTAACACTGCTACTTGACAGCTGATTCAAGTCTTAAGGAGGTGACTATTGGCAGGTTTCAGGGGATGCCTCTCCCAGTTTTTCTGCATCCATGTTTCCTCTGCGAGAATCATTTCAATGAGCTTCTAGAGATCTTGCTGCCCTTCCTCTGGGTAGTTTTCCTTGAACTTTAATCACCCTTTCTGATCAAGTACTAACTGAAATACTCTCATCGGTAAGGACAGCTAAGCCAGGTGTATCACCTTTCCCCCTTACTCGCCCAGCCTGAGCTCCAAGGTCTCTTTTTCTGATTCTATTGGACCATCCCTCTTCTGTAAGAGCTTCACTTCTCTCCTAAGAAAATCTCTCTCTGCCGCCACATAGCCCAATTTCTTTATTTCCCTTTCATCCTCCCAGGGATCATGTTCTAACAGTTAGTACCCCAAGCAACTTCCTCCTGTTTACCTGAATGAATGCGGCTCTTGAGGATCGAGGATTCCTGGCACAGACTTTTGGGATTTTCCTTCTTAGCTTTAGAGTTTGAGTAAATTTCATTATGCTGCTTCTGCCTCAGGTAGAAATGGTCTATTCTCTATTTGATACGGCTCCTCTATTGGGGGCTGTCTATTGATGCAAGCACCCCCCTCCTCAATTTGAAGCCAGTGAGAAGACAGTGGGTCCAGCAGAGCTCTCTTGAGACAAACTGAGTGAATACAGGGGGTGACACTTCCACACGTCACCCGCTTGACCCTAAACGCAGATCAGGAAAAAGACTGACTCAGAACCTGCTTCTGAAATTTGAAGTTCTAGCTTGAGAGCCTTGTAGGTGGAATCTAAAGAACAAAACAAACAAGACAGAAACAAACTCACAGATACAGAGAACATTTTGATGGCAGCTAGATCAGAGGGGGTGTTTAAGAGGTAGGTGAAAAACTGCAAGGGCTTGAGAAGTTCAAATTTGTTGTTACAAAGTGGTCCTGGGGATGTAAGGTACAGCATAAGGAATATAGTCAATAATACTGTAATAACTATGTATGGTGTCAGATGGGGACTAGATTTATCGGGGTGATAGATGGGAGGGGGTTGGGAAGCAGGGTGAAAAACATGAAGAGATTAAAAAGTACATAGTGGTAGTTACAAAATAGTCATGGGGATGTAAACTACAGAGTAAGGAATATAGTCAATGATATGGTAATAACTATGTATTCCAGGTGGGTACTGGTTAGGGGGACCACTTCTTAAATTATATAAATGTCTAAGCACGCTGGTGTACACCTGAAATTAATATAAAATAATATGGAATGTCAAAATAAATAAATAATGTGTAAAAAAAAAAAAAGAAAATCCCATGAGAAAAGATAAGTTCGTTAGGGAGTGGGAAATGCCACAGACATGAGTCTATCAGAAGTTCCCTCTTGGGAACATGAGGCCAGGTCAACGTTCTCTCTCGACTCGGCTGTTAAAGAATTGCCTTACCATTCAAAGACAAAGAAGCTGGCTAGGGAATTCCTCACTAGACCCCGAGGACTTTTTAAATACTCTGCTCTAGTTAGTCCATGCAGATGATGTGGCAGAAGGCAGGTTAATCATTTGTTCAGCGTCGCGATGTTTGCAGCATGGACAGTAAATGACGCGGGCCGTCTACAGCTGACGTGGGTTTTTCTTCTGGCTTACCTGTAAGACATTTATCTCTCTTTATAAACTACCACGTTTTAAATTCAGGTTAGAAAATAGATGCGTGGGAGTTTTAAGAACAGTTTTTCCAGCATACTTTGGTAAGAATTCAATTCACATGTTCCATTTTTGAAATTTCTCTTGAAAGCCTTTTGGAAACTGTAAGATATTGTACAGAAATATGATGGTGTTTTCTGTAAGTACAGAGTTCTGTATGATGGCTTTTTTCCCTAATAAATTGAATCTATTTGCAAAGGCAGACGAATGGGCACATGGCTGCTTGGGAGTGTCTCACCTGCTTTTGAAGTTTCCACTGTCCTGGTAAGAGATTAAACCTGATCAGCCTGATGGGATATGCGCTTTCTTTACTGTAGGAACACAAATGGAAACCCCTGCTTTTTTGAAATATGTCAGAATCATCAGTAATTCCAACTTAATTATTTTTGTATTTTTTCTTCTAGGCTCTATATCTATTACATTCTTTCTCAAATATATATATGTATACCGAGGGTGCCAAATGTACACATTTTAAGAGATGTTATCTGTGTATTACTTTTTGAAGTTGAATCGAATTACAGTAGCACTGTGTAGTGTGATGTTCGGTCAAAAGATGGCGTTAATCAAATGAATGCTAGTGTCATTCATTGTATTACAATTTTAATAGTTTTCCTTTCTTAAAATGTGTATACATTTTTTGTCACTCTGTGTGTGTATGTATATATATTATATATAACATATATATAACATATACTATTAGTAATATATTATATTAATATATATACTATTAATATATACTCTATATTATATATAGAGTAATACATATATACATATATATTAGTTTCTCTATCTATCTATCTATCTATCTATCTATCTATCATCTATCTATTTATCTACCTATCTGTATAGACTAAGAAACTGGGTGGAGACTTGTTCACGAAACAATTGCATCTATACTGGGGGAGCCAAAAAAATGTATACATGTGAACACCTTGGTCAACGTTGCTCAAGCAGTAGTTCACCGTTATCGGAAGTGTCTGGACGCTGATGGGAACCACTTTGGGCACCTCTTGTAATTGCAGAAGTCACACGTGACTTGTATTCATCTTTTGTTTACTTTTTTCCTGGGGCCTTTAATATGCAGCAAGTCACAAACAAGATAATTTTGGTAAAAGGTGCTGGGGTCTGCTCACAGGTACATAGAAGTTCCACATGAAAATGTCTTTAAAAAAAATCCTTTGGATTCCCTGTTATCAAAATAATCTCAGAGGTATTTGTAAACTGAGAGAGGGATGGAGGGAGGGAGGGAGGGAGAGAGAGAGAGAGAGAGAGAGAGAGAGAGAGAGAGAGAGAGGGAGAATATAACAGAGTTTTTATTTTTAAGTGTTTGGCAAGTTAGAGGTGCTGCTCACTGAAAACGTCAGGAAGCCCTCTTCCCCTTAGGTAAGAGAGTTTGCAAAATAGCCTCTGAAGCTGAAACGGAATAATATTGTATGACAACTATAATTTTATATATATATATATATATATATATATATATATATATATATATATATATATAGTCATGGGATGTGGAGTATAGTATAGGGAATGGAGTCAATGGAAGTGTAATAGATATATATGGCGTCAGAGGGGCAATAAATTGGGTTATCACTTTGTGAGGGGTGAAATGTGTAACTACTACCTTGTTTTGTACACCTGAAACTAATAATGAAAACAAGCAGCCTCTGTGTGAATGCTACCCCTCTCACGCTAACCGGCCCTGCCTTCCTCTCACCTGTCTGTGGCGTGGTTGACTGATGCCGCTAAGCTGCTCCACCTGACCCACGGAGTAAATTATCCTCAGGGTCCTGTTAGCAGGCCCAGGACAAGACACTGCTATGACAGGCACAACACAGGAATCGTGGAGACCCAGGTGTAAATAATTAAAGTTGTAATTCAAGCCCAGCTTTCTAGTGACATCATTTATCAATGTCACTAGAGTCCCTCAATGAAATTACAGCTTGGTACGTTAGAATTTAGATGTACACCATTGGTTGCGATACGTGAAGAATGTTTCTATTAAGTGTAACTACAGAATACATTAACATCAAGGGAACAAGTCTTCATTGAAATAAGTGAGCTTCTAGTCGCTTTACTTCTTCTGCCACACTGAACCCACAGGTCGCTCACTTTTTAGATTCAGTGACTACAGCCGTAGTTTAAAAATGAATTGTCCTCCTTTTGGAAGACAGTTCAGAGAACAAAAGAAGCAAGGTTAGGAAGGTAGAGGGGCCAACTGCTGGGCAAGTATGGGTCAGTAAACAGAGAAATAAAAACGGACCTGAAGCTCCCTGTATCTATTAGAAGCTGCTTTTTACTTGCATCAGTATTTCTGTAGATGTTCACATCTTACTGGACTGGGGAAAATGTTAAGGGAAAACTTGGCTTTTGGTTAACGGGTATTTTAAAATAAGTTATAAGAATGTAATATAAATTATACAAGTATGTGGCTATTTCAAAATGACCTTGCTATCATGAATTATAAGAAAAAAGAGGAAAAAAAAAGTATAACAGAGAGGTTTGACAACAAATTCTTCTAAATAGAACTGAGGAGTAATATCGATGCTGGTCAGGTTTAACTGAAGTTTATAAATCTGAGATGCCCATCCATACATTGTCTCAGCAGAAATTGATCTTGGAAAAATGCAAAAGCCATCCATACTCTTTTAACCTTTATTTCTCTTTCTTCCTTTACCCCTTGACTTCCAATAGAAGAGAACCCTAGGTGTATCTCATGCAGGGATAAACATGTTTATGGGGATTTAATAGGACGACAGTAAATTAGTGTGACATACATAATACTGTCTCAAACTTTCTGGGAGACATTTTAATATCAAGAGATTTAAAAGTACGTATAGCCTTTGCTTTTCAGAAGTTCTACTTCTAGAGATCTACCCCAAAGCCAAGTTGCATGGAATGTTAGTGACTGCAACATTCTCTATAAAAACAAAAATTGGAACCGATGTAAATGGCCGTCAAAAAGAAGTTGGTTCTGGGCCGGCCGAGTGGCGCGATGGTTAAGAACTCGCTTGGGATGCCAGAGGGCCCCGGTTCGGATCCCACATATGAGAGCCAGTGACACTGC
>NW_017731430.1:4068955-4074029 GCF_001890085.2 Hipposideros armiger
TTGCTGTCGTTTTGTTCTTCAGTCTAGTTGTGGAGGACGTTGCTTCACTGGCCCAAGTTGGCACCATCATTGCGCTCTTCCTGGGTAAGGCAGATCAGTCACCGGCTTCTGGACGGCCGCCCACTGCGGCTGCTGGCTGCTCACGCTGGCTGCTGGCTACACACGGTAGCCCATGGCAACCCGCTGCCACAGGGGCTACAGCCTATGCCGTTGCCGGTGACTCCCAGCAGCCCAGCTCCAGGTTGAGCTGTTGTTCAGCATCTTAGCTGTAGAGGGCAGTGTCACTGGCCCTCAAATGTGGGATCCGAACCGGGGCCCTCTGGCATCCCAAGCCAGTTCTCAACCATCGTGCCACTCGGCCGGCCTGGTCTGGCAGCTTTTTATAAAGTGAATCATGTACTTACCATAAGAAATGGCGATTCTAATCCTAGGTATTAACACAATAGAAAACATATTCACAAAATCTTACTCCCACAAGTTCCTAATAGGTTGATTCATAATAGCCCCAAACAGGGCACGAATCAAATCCATCAACAGATGAATATATGAACTGTTCCTACTCACACAATGAATGAAATACTACTCAGCAACGTAAAGGAACAAATTCACGCAATAATATGAATGAAGTTTTAAAGCATTATGTGGAGTGAAAGAAGCCATACAAAAAAAGACTGCATAGTGTATGATTCTATTGATATCATGTTCTAGAAGAGGCAAAACTAGTTTAGGATAGAAATCAGATCAGTTAATTGCCTAGGGTGAGGGGCTGAGATTGACTTCAGGTGGGCCTGGGGAAACTTGGTGAATTGTTCTGTATCTTCATTGGAGGTGGTTGAAAAGTTCTGTATCTTCACTGGGAGGATGTTTTCATGGGGAGATACATTTGTCAAAATTCATCAAACTGTACATTTCAAATGTTCACATGCATTGTATTTGATAAGAAATTTATCTGAAGTTCATTGAAAAGATCTGTCACAAATTTAAGCATGCAAAAAAATATGAATGTTTGAATCAATAACCAAACCTAATTTCTAATGTTAAAATAATGCTAGAATGCTCCCTGCTACAGGATGAATTTAGATTTAATACAATTGATGATTCACTCCTGTCCTCTGTCCTGTTCCTGGTCTCAAAGAGGGAAGGAGAAGTGGGCTAAAGTTTTATAACTTTTATATTCCCTTTCGTAGATGGATATAAGAGAGAAAAGAATGATCTCCTGGGCCGGCTGAGTNCGCAATGATGGTGCCAACTTGGGCCAGTGAAGCAACGTCCTCCACAACTAGACTGAAGAACAAAACGACAGCAACTTGTCTGTTCCCTTCCCCCAATTCCCCATCACTGTTCCCATCCCCCCAATTACCCAATAAAAATCTTAAAAAAAAAAAAAGAAGTTGGTTCTTTAGGATATGGCAAATCCATCAATAGAATAATCTGCAGGCCTAAATGACTGTGCCATAAATGTAGAAAACTATCTAACGACATGAGAAAGTCGTTGAAATGTACTAAGTGATGAAAAGCAGGTTAAGCAGGACTGTTTGCACAGTACGATTTGTTGGGGCTGCTGTAACAAAGTACCCCAGACTGGGTGGCCGGATAAACAGACATTTATTTCTCCCAGTTCTGGAGGCTGGGATGTCCTAGACCAAGGCCCCGGCAGAGTCAATGTCTGATGAGGACCTACTGCCTTGTCCACACAGGTTGTTGTCTCTCACTGTGCCCCCTGCATGTGTGCAGGATGAGAGAGGTCTCTGGGGTGTCTTTTATGAGGGCACTAATTTCATTCATGAGGGCTCCACCCCTCATGGCCTACTCACCTCCAAAAAGCCTACCTCCAAATATTGTCACATGTGAATTTGGCAGTCGGGGGGAAACACAAACAAATTTCAATTTTGCAAAAGAAGCTATTTATATACTTAATATAAAATGTTATATGCATATAAAGGCCATCGTAAAAAAACCTGTCTTTAAGTTTAGAGTTTATGAGTGATTATATGCTAGCAATAATGATTTATTGAACCTTGTTCTCTGTGCCAAGCTCTCTCTAAGTGCTTATGTGCACTATTTAATTTAATCAAAGTCTCACAATGACCAGGGACAGAGGCAATGTTGTCCCACATAGAAAATGAAGAAATTGAAGTACACAGAAATTAAGACGTTAGATTCAACTGACAATGGCAGACATGGGGTTGAAACCTGGCAGACTCTGCAGAGAACACACTTTTAATTACTACCCTATAACAACATCCTGATTTTTATTTATTTATGCTTTATATCTTTGTCCAAATATTCTAGAGTGAACATGGTTTATTTCATACCCAGGAAAATTATCGAATAAATCTTATTTTGAAATCATATTAGGTATTGTAAGGGAAAGGAAGAAAACTCCTAAGTAGTGTAGAATTATATTTCCATTTCAAGAAATAGATGTTCTGAAACTAAATTGATGGATTAGCGTTTCCTTAAATTTTCTTATGGGAAACAATAAAACCATGTAGCTGGTGAAATAACAAATGACAGCCTTGTATTTTTTTTATATATATATACAGATAATCAACCTATCTAAGAAATGTGATATCTCCATAATATGACCGTGTCTGTGCTTGGTTCCAATATTTCCTCTTCATTTCTCCTTCCTAAAGGAGCCTAAAACATCTCACTTAGACATATGTCAACTTGTACTCCTTACAAATAAGGAGGGAACAGAGTACAGAAAATGATACCACGGTGGAATTAAGCCTATTGTTCTTTCAAAAAGAAATGGTCACGATTGGCTTTGTCGGAGCAACCTGTCCCTTGGTACCGATTTATAGTGCTCTTTGGGACTGTGTTAGAAAAACATTATTATTATTAGCGGTAGTAATACTTGGCAGCCGTTCAGCACATTGCATCAAAGACTCCACAAGCTTAGCCATCAATCAAAGTTGCCTTGGTGTGCTCCTGGGAGGAGGGGGTATTATTTCTGTTTGGAACAGAGGTTAAGTGACTTGCCCAAGGCCTTGAAGCTAGCGAGATTCAGAACTGGGAATTAAACCCTGGAGATGTGACACCCAGCATCCGACTCTCCGAGCTGCAGCACATTTCCTCTGCCTGCCTGGAAGATGTAGGGATAAATACAGCATCTGATAGAAAAGTGTCCTGCTCCCCAGCATGTGGTCTTCTGTGCAAGCTCTTCTGGCATTCCACTGAAAAAGCACAAGGAGTTTCTTTCAAAACTTGAGCTGGTGGCTTTCCGTTTTGGTCCTTGCTCCATGTGTCCTTTCACCAAATATTTATTTAACATTACCACGTAACAATTCAGTTGTGGAGAGACAGCTGTGGCCCACAGGGAGTATTCAGTTTAGTAGGAAAGGTTAAAAAACAGACCATGGTTTACACTCAGCGATGTGGCTTACTGTGGCACAGTCCACAGGTAAAATTTGTATCTTCTTCTTTAGCTGTACATTACAGATTTTAATGATCTGTGTCACAGCCATATACAGTACACATACCTCAATATCAGATTTGGTCCTTTAATTTTAAGTAAAGAATAAACAGGTGAGGATCATTTATATCAGTTTTTAGAAGTTGGTAGATGATAGTTACTAAGACATTTTAGAATGAGAGCATGACCCCTGAGGGGCAAAACTACTATTATTTTTAAAAATTTTCTTCTGCTTGTAATAAACATAATGATGAGATTTAAAATCTGTTGTTGGATTTGAGTTCCATACCTCATTTCGGAAAAAGTGGTAGCATATGGTATTCCCGATGGCTAATCCGTAGTGGCCTTTACGTGCCAGCTCTGGCTCTGTGCAGTTCTGTGTACAAGAGGCTAATAATCAAGCAGTGCCCTTCGGAGGCTTATATCTATTAAGGAACAAGTTGATGGACTACGTGGAGATCTCTTCAAAGGAATTGGGTTTCAGAATTTCCAAGCCAAGTCCTAAATCCTCTAAAAAATAATAATAATAATTCCACTAAATGCTAAGAACAAGGAGATTCCACGTCCCCACCTGACGCAGCCATCTTGTTTTTACTACTTACAACCAATGGGAAATTTTGAATAGTGTAGAGTTGTACGTGGAAGCAGAAACTCTTAAGTTACAGTTTCAAGTCTATGATGATGTTTTATTTAATCTCTCTAAGCTCTGTTTAACCTATCTCCGAGGACATTCACAAAACAATGAAAGAAAAAGTCTTGAAATAAACCTACACATATATGGTCAATTAATTTTGATGAAGGCACCCATTTCAGAGGGACAGATACAGACTTTAAAAACAATGGAACATAGGAGAAAAAATGAACTGTGATCTACATTTCATATCTTATGCCAAAATTAATTAGAAATGGATCACATCTACCTTTTAGCTAAAACTATAAAACATACAAGTGAACATAAGAGATAATCTTTGCAACTTTGGGATTGGCAAAGATTTCTTATGTACTAACCACACACACACACACACCCCAAAACAACAACAGCAACAAAAAACCAGGAGAAAACATGATAAATTGAATTTAATTAAAATAATATTTCAATTCTTTAAAAGACACCATTGAGAAAATTAAAAGATAATATGCAGACTGGTAGACAATTCCAGCAACACATACCTGATAAAGGACATGTAACAGGAATATATAAAGAACCTTTACAAACTAAAAAAAGAAAAAGAAAAACAAAACTATCCAATACAAAATAAGCAAAATATCTGTACAGAAAAGTCACAAAAACAAGATATTCAAATGAACAATAAGCACAAAAAAAGATTCTCCACTTCATTACACATTAAGGAAATGTGACTTTAAATCACAATGCGATACTGTAATACTTTACCCAGTACGGTGGCTAAAATTGAAGTCTGATAATACTAAGTGTTGTTGATGATGGGGAGCAAATGAAACACTCATAGTTTGCTGTTAGAAGAGCATTTTTTTTTAAGATTTTTATTGGGGAATTGGGGGGATGGGAACAGACAAGTTGCTGTCCTTTTGTTCTTCAGTTTAGTTGTGGAGGATGTTGCTTCACTGGCCCAAGTTGGCACCATCATTGCGCTCTTCCCGGGCGAGGCAGATCAGTCGCCGGCTTCTGGACGG